>NC_079899.1:24081571-24371571 GCF_024868665.1 Triplophysa rosa | reverse complement strand
GAGACAAAGTTAATACTTCAATGAGACATAACTGAGGATGTCTCCTGACAGAGCAATAAAAGTTCTCCCCTGGGCCTCTCCGTCTGAGAGAGAAACCTCCTTCTTCAACAATGCCACGATCACTTGACAATCGCTCCCACGCATCTATATCTTCTACTTCAACATGACTTTCTTTCTCGGCCGTATCTCTTCCTCTCGGCCTACGACAGAAACCTTCACATTTACGACACGGCACGGCACAGAAAGGAGTGAACCTGACATTTGTAATTTGACTCTACAAACATGTGAATGCCTCGTTGATAGTCGTATTGATCCGTCAGGGCTATAATGAGCTAAGCACTCCGTCTCGACCCCTCGCGGTCACAGCACAATGAAGGGGCCCCTTTCCTCCCTGACCCCTCACAACACATTGAACTCGATGACCCGGGTTTGACTCTCACTCTTGGGGACGAACTTTAATAATCTGGGGTGGACTGCTCACATCGCCTCCCACGGTGCGGAACGGCGGTTCTTCCCAACAATTTCAGATACGACAAAGATTTGACTAAATAAGCGATCTTTTTTAGACATCCGCTTCGCAGGATTAGAGACCGTTTGACTCTTATCTATCAGAGATAGCCCGTGACCCCACCGCACAAAGAAATGTCACAAGATCTATGAAGCTGTGAGAAACTCTCAACGTGGCGTAAACTAGGTATCCACAATATCTCCGTATATGAGGCAACTCACATTTGTTATTATCTGCAAATACTGGAAAGAAATGACATCAGGGTTATTTTTGTGATTGAAGCAGCTGTTTTTAAATCATTTCTAAGTTTGACATCGGAAGCTAATTCAAATTCATCAAATACAAAATAGTTTACCTAGAGTTAGTCGTGTACGATATTCAAAACGACTCTCTTCTGTTCCCACAATGACTTTTCTAGACAAAGACATATAAATCAAGCGTCAGCCGCCCGTCTCGAGATCTTGGACAAAATCACTGTGCCCCTTTTTACTCATTCATTGTTATTTCACAGATTTGCTTTTCAACACAACTAAAGGGCATACAAGTGAACTATACTGAATTGAATCAATCTTTTCTTGTAGACGTTTCATCCCGTGTCAGATTTTGAGTGACAGCTAAATACATGCGAGATTCAGGCAAGCAGTGAATGATAGAAAGGTTGAATTCAGAAGCTTTGGACGGACGCCACATTCCAATTTCATACCAATTACCTTCCAATAAGGTGATCTCTTATACATCCTCGCATCTTTCTAACTGTGAAGAAACCGCTGGAATACATCACTCATATGTGTTAAAGTATGAAACTGAAGAGAATTCATTGCTATTCGTCCATCCGCTCGAAAACAAACTAATGTTTTCTCCGCACAGTTGCGAATGTCAATACATCTCGATACACCTGTTAAAGAGCAGGACAAGCTAGACTCGGTCAATCCTACTTTCTGGGAAAGATCAGGTGATCGCTCACATGTAACAGATTCATTAAATATTTTTTCAAATGACAATTTTTCTGACAATTTACTTGAAGCCTCTAGAAGTTAGATGGTTATATTCTTAATAATGCTATCAGCATGAAAGCACAAAATAACCATATCATTTAAAAAAGCAAAATAAATGTTACAAGATGCAACATGAGCAGGTGATGCTCTCATCCAAAAGCCACGAACCACACTTCCCTGGAAATATGACCGAGACTACAGTAAATGTTTACTTGCAACAAGCTTGTGTTGTGAATTACTAGCTGCTCGGGTTTGCATTGTAAATATTTTTGTTCATCATTTATGTTAACACTAATTTCAACTATCACCATTTCTCCCAGACACCAATGAGAATACACAAAGACCGAACTGATTCCAAACAACCTCTAAGATGAAGTTGAAACGACTGAGCACCCAATAACATCTCCTGAAGAGAAAGAAAACTTTCATCCAGTTATAGTAAATCTGTCTGTGGTGTCAGGAACATATAAATGAAGACTGTCTGCCGTGTTGGCCCTCCACACCTGGAGCACAAGATCATGCCATAAATATTAAAGAAGCCCTTTGCGTTTTCCTGCCTGACTTCAATAAATGTCTCCTTGCTTCATATGCTGCCATGTACACTATGATTCAGTATGTGATGTGCGAGCGCTCCGGGCGAGAGAGACAGAATTCTTAGTGGGGAGACGTGTTTAGAATCAAGGTCTTTGGTCAACCAACCAACACATCAAACTGAGAATACACAACTGCTTGTAGGCAACTCCCTGGGCATTATTTACACATGCATCGCATTCCATGAAGCAGCAAAGCCTCCATCTTAAAATCTGTTTGATAAGTTAAGCTTGCCAAAGTCACGCACATAACATAGATCTTTCAGGGCCCCGTGCCTCCCTGAGAAGGGTCCTTGACAAAGCCCTTAGAAACAGCAGATGTCCTGGTAGGAAACATCTGTACACACCCCCTCTCCACCAGCTATTGCACCACGCAGACAAAGGGACATACTTCCACTTCTCACTATATTACACTCCTTCACGGCTGTGTCTGAAAACATCGAGGAATCAGTAAGAACCATCACAAACAAGTTGTGGCGAGACTAAACTTTGAAACTACAACAAAACAAATGGAAGGCCAAAACATGCTTATTAAAAACGCGCGTCGTGTTTATGTACCTGATCGCAAAAAATTACAATCAACTCTCACTTAATTTGCATATGTCTTCATATATACTCCACTTAAAGACACTGAGCAAACAGGGTAATGCAATGAGCCAGCATAACAGATATGAGCTATTTTTACACATGGTCACCTACGCGCAACATTTGGATACATTGTAGCCACTTAATCTCATAGATAAACGTAACAATCAATGTATACACGGATCAAAGACACAATGTAACAACCGAACGCAGTTTCATTTCTAACTATGATCAGCTGCTAAGTGGCTCAAGATGTCCTCGGATGTTAGAGAAACCGAGAGAGAAAAGCCCACCCATTCCCTCCATGTCGCAGGCGAATAAACGCACACATGGACGGACGCGCCAGACCAACAACCGCCGAGTGGGTTTTACATCCAACCCGGATATTATCTTACAAATATTAGTATATCACTTTCATATAGCCACCAAGAACCAGTCCGATGCTAAAATGCAAGTAGAAGCGCTCGCGATGAGTGACTCACCTTTCAAAACGCTCCCAAAACTTAATCCAGCGTGTTTCCAAACTGAATATCTGAGAATGTTTTTTTTAGGCGTTTGGCGATTTTAGAGAAGTTACGGATGTGGTTGAGTTGGGTTCACAGCGAACGAAGGTGGCCGAGTGGGTTTAGAAAAAAAGAGGAGGTGATTCGGAGACTACGGTGCACTACGTTTTATCTTTTCCCCAGTGCAGGATTGAGATGTCTCTGTTTTCCTCTTCTTTTTTCTCTATCTTTTGAAAGAGGCGGGGCATCGGAGCGAACGGACCAATGTCGAGGCGGTTAGGGCGCGACCACACCCCCATAATCTTTGTGCGCAGATACTGGCGAGTTTGTCCGAGTGACCACAGCAGCACAACAGGCCTGCACTCCTTCCTTAATCTGCATTACATGCAAGAGATTGCCATTTCAGTTTGGAAACAGAAAACATTAGAGTTGGTGCAGTTTCAGAAACTTTTTAGGCAGTATTTTTAAGTTGAATTTGAGTTGATTGTGTGTGCGCGTGTACTCTGTATACTTACGTATATATTTACAAATCATCGTTTACAATATATTGTTTAGAGAATGTATTCAGGTTTCAGTTTTTTGTTTTTAAACGCACCCAGCACAGAAAAACACACTATTGTTTCTATAAGGATATATTTTATCTGTTTATTTTTCGTATTTCTCTGTTTTGCACCAGCACCCTGCCTTGTAATGTAAACCTAAAGTACATGGCAATAAAAAAGTTTTTTTGCAAAACAAAATAATAAAAATATGTTTTTGTCTTCTGTTGTGTTTTTATTTTCATCTCTCTCTCTCTCTCTCTCGCTCTCTCTCTCTCTGATCAGCTAAAATCATTTTATATTGTTTTACTGATCCAGAAATATCTCATATGTATGAAAAATATTCAAGTGGACCTGTTATAAAAATTCATATTCAAAGGAACACGTTTTTCTAAGACACACACGCACGCACGCACGCACGCACGCACGCACGCACGCACGCACACACACACACACAACTTTATTTATATAGCGCTTTTTACAATTTTCATTGTTACAAAGCAGCTGTACATGAGACATATTGACCATAAGAAAAACAATTAAATTTGTACCTGTAAAAACAAGAAAAAGGTGAAAACACAGAAGACAGACATACCCACATACAAAACACTCCACACACACAATATGCACACGTACTAACACACATAGGCATAGAGACACACACGGACGCGGTCCCACACGCACGCACGCACACACACACACGCACACAGACACAGACAAGCACGCACACACACAGACACGCACGCACGCACGCACGCGCAGACACGCAGGCACGCACGCACAGACACGCAGGCACGCACAGTGGGAGCACACATTTAAGATAAAGGAGAGAGAAACACAGGTCAAATATTAAACAGACTATAAATTCCTATATGCAATATTAATTAAGTAAAACTTTAAAATTCGTAAGCAGCCCTCCCGGCCAGGCAAATAGTGCAAAACTGTATGCAAACGGTGGCGAGGAACCTAAAACCCAATCGAGAAAAAAAAACTCAGGACACACTCTTCTCTCCACCCACACCCCAAAGGCCCTTAACACACATTTTGGCCAAATTCAGCACTTTTAAGTTCTGCCTCTCTGGGCACAAACAGAGGAGCTCATTTCAAATTTATTGCACTCTTAGGTTCTACCTTTGACTTTCCTCATGTGTTTAAGTTTCATTTCTTTAAGCACAATGTTAAACATAACCAGCAATATCAGCATCCTCTTTCACCACATACTTAAAAAGGCTAGTCCACTCAAAAATGAAAATTCTGTTATCATTTACTCACCCTCAGGTTGTTTTAAACCTATATACATTTATTTGTTCTGTTAAACACAAAGAAATATATTTGTAAGAATGTTAGCCAAGAATTAGGAAAACAAACAGTTCTGGGGCCACCTTAGACAACCATTTAATTTTTTCTACTATGGCAGTCAAGGATGTCACAGAGTTGAAAATTGCTAACATTCTTCCAAATATCTTTCTCTGTGTTCATCAGAACATATATAATATATATATTTCATATATAACAGGTATGAAATGGTATGAAGCTGAGTGAATGATGACAGAATTTTCATTTTTGGGTGAACTATCACTTTAGCATATTGTATAATTAGCATTTCTGACTCACAGCTCTTTAATTCCTCTAACGTTTTCCTGCATTTTCACATTTCTAGGTTGTTTTGAGTTGTGGATAAGTCTTGACTTTTGACACCGCACACTGCTTATTGAGTTTTTCCGATTTATAACATCTTCTGTATTCACACTGATGCAAAGATGTAAGCGGTCTTCAACAATGACTTATTCTAATGCACGAGCCCTCTCCACCTCATCTCAATGAATATTTCATCACAACGAAGGTATATTCTGCTGTGAGCCGGGTCTCCCGCAGCCATTTCTCAAGGTTAGACAGTTATCACAAGGCCAAGCTGAAAACAGGAGGTAAAGCTGAGCAGCAACAATGAGTGATATCACTCAAAAACAACATCAAGAAGAACGTGGTGTTCACTGGAAAACAAAACAGCATTATGTGTCATGAATTATAACGGTCAAAAATCAAAGGTGGGGTTTAGAAAACAGAGAGCAGAAACAAATGTAACGTAATTGCGGGTTGAATTCATTTCTGCATCACAAAGCGGCATTTGTTTACACTTGTCTGGGGAAAAAAGGCTAATTAGAGTGTTAAGATGAGCTCATTATATAATCAGCTGAGAAGCACATGGGCTAAATGATTTGTCTTGACCCCTAGTGTAAAACATGCCAGATTATTTATTTAATTAATTCATTAACTGGCATTATTAATTATAGTGAGGCGAGTGAAACAAAGTGATTAGGTTGGAATGCCCTTAAATTAAAGATCTAATTCGGAAATGATTTATGCTGATGAATCTGCTCTATTAACTCCACGCATTCTAATGTTCTAATGTACCTTGACACCTGACCATCCTTTCATTAATCCTTGTCATAGAAACATTCATTTCCATGGTAACCTGACAGGTTTGTTGTAATAGATTTCTAGCACCTCTATTGACAACTTGATTGCTTTTCAGGGAAAAAACGTAATAGAAATTAAAAAATCACAGATTGGAGTGTTTGAACTGATTACCATGCAGCACAATCAAGTCAATTTCAACTTTTTTACTCAAACATCAAAACGAGATAAAATTCCTTTGATTCCAACAGTATTATTTTGCATGTCACTTAACAAATCCATATGACTGTTTGTCAGTGTTTAAACTGAATTATCCATATTTGCCAAACAGAGATAGATATGATGCCTTTTCAATAAATAATCACTTGGAGAAAAAAACCTTTAAGATAAATGTTTAGTGAAAAAAACAGGGAGAGAGAGAGAGAGAGAGAGAGAGAGAGAGAGAGACTATTGCTGTCCCCACAATAAGTCAGTCAATATTAAAAGAACAATGTTAAGAGAATTCTATGTGCCGTCGCCATGGCAACATGCTTTAGGCTTGTCTTTCATGAATTGGTTATGAAAGAAATGCTCCATTACCATCGAAGCAATAAATACTTAATTATAAGATGTCATTTTCTTGCATTGCACGTTAGAAGATAAGACAACGTCGAATGAAATACAGAGATTCTCCTAATATCTCTCTTTCTCTCTCTGTATTTCTGATATCTGGTCATGTTGTTAAAGGAGTATTAGAAAGGCACTGGATGGTCCTCCTCGCTGGTCTTTTCCAGGTGCACAAACAGACAACCATACAGCTGCTGTTTCAAATGCAACACCTGTTCAAATACGATGCCAATCTTAGAATTTCTCTTTGAACATGAGATGATGTAACGCTGCTCACTGTTTAACCTCTTTCAAAGCTTCGGCACAAATGTTTCTCTTTTTCCATTTTTCCCTCTGTATCCGCATAACATCCGTTTCTCTATTTCAAACACACCAGGCGAGCAAAACGAAAATGCTAAATAACTTGTGTCCACGACATTAACTTTTTCTTTTAAAAAGGAGATCCTCTTAATACATTGATTGTTTCTACAAAACAGCATTGAGATTAAATAGAAATGCTTCCTTGACTTGAAGTCTTGCGCTTCTCAGATGTTTCTAAAAAACACACAAGTTATGTCACATGCTTGTCTCAAACTTTGCTCACATTTTCAAGAGAATGCAATCAAAAGTCAAACATTTCAATACAAACTGGAATTTCCTCCAATACTAAAATATCAAAGTTGATCATTGATAAAAAGACAATAAGGTTACTATTAAGTGCCTATGTGCTCTGATCCATTAAAAAAAAATCTGGGTTCTGTTGTGCTACTAATATCATTTATTATTTATATAGAATGAAACAGATTTTAAGATATCATGAGAGGATTGACGTTGCCTGCCAAAATCAAATAGTCTGCCACCTGCTGGTGACAAGCAGGTAACGACACAAGAATTCTCATATTGCAACATATTTAGTGTCATAAACATGAATCGAAAGTCGTATGACAAATAAGGGGTTAAAATAGTTACACCGTTCTCTGAGGGTACGCAGATGACTTATTTATGGAATTAATGGTTGCTGGTGGCTAGTACACTTAGTGAAATGGTCTCTTTAGAGTTATGTTTCCCAAACCACATGAAGCACTCTCCAGCCTGAGCTTGAGCGTTTATTTGAGACCTCGCTGAGTGGTTTCTGGGGAAGCGCCTTGTAATTGTGGCTCCTGTGGCCTCTGTTTCCTGTTTGGGCAGGAAGTCAGTCTGATAGGCAGAGTGGTCCCGCTTTTCTGACCCGAGCGGGGTGTCGTGATGGCACAGGCAGAAATGAGAGTTATGCTGTCGTCGCTCATCAAGACATTTCTTACGCCCGAAGCCCTGTTCATATACACAAACACAGTGAAATAGTAGCTAAGACAAGAAAGAACAATATAATTATTATTTATCTCTATAACTAACTCACCTGATCATACACGTCAATAGCGTCCTGCAGAGCTGCACGATTATCATGCGCTGAGAATGTAAAGTCTCTGCCTATTGTTTTCTGTATTTGAAAACATATATATTTAATGTGATTGTTTAAATGTACTGATCACTATTTTGCTTTAAGCGTACATGCCCTCTAACAAATAAAAGAAAAAGTGCAATATATAATTATGCAAAACATCTGCTGTCATATAAATTACCTGTAGCCTATTTTCACTGCAGTTTTTACTGTCGTTTGTTTTCAGTGTGTGTTAGGTGGCAATAGCTGACCTTTTCAAGATTAATGAATATTTTGGGGTATCTCTTTTCTCCTTGTATCAGGGGTTGAGGGACTCCATGTGCCAGCATTGAACCTGTGCTGGTACACAGTTCTCGTGTTTGTTCTGTCTGGGGTGTACCAATATGCATAAACTCGAAAACAAGAGCAACAACAAAAATGAATAGCCTAAACATTTTTTTTAATGGATTTAAAGGTGTGTGTTTGTGTGTGCATCTTACCCAGTTTCCACTGTTCTTGTTCTTGTTAAAGTATCTCTTGCCTCCTTGACTCATTGTTACAAAATGAAATTAAATGTTTAAAACAAGCAAATAACTTAAAATTCAATTCCTAAGTGTCATACATAAACCGCCATGACTCTCTGCAGGTGAACTCAGGTGAGAAAGCGAATGGCATTGCTTTTGTAACCATGACGACGGAACACAGTCACTATTTATGAAAAACTTCACGCGAAAAGTTTGTACAATGAGATGCTTAAACACCCAAATATCACAACAAGAAAATAATGTTTAGAACATATTTAACACAAAAATAAAACAGGATTAAGCAAATATTAAACGTTATATACATTTTGATATTTTTATTTTATTTTACGTTAACTACATAAAACTGTTCCAGTAAACCAATTTACATAGTATTGAAATCGAATTTTATATATAACATAAATATATAACAAAAAATATTAGAACATAAAAATAATGTGCGAATTTAAAAAAGGATTAAAACAAACAATAACATTATATTACATTTTGAATATTTTAATTCATGCCAAATACATTTAAAAGTTGTCCGGTAAACCAACTAAAATAATATTTTAAATCGAAAATGTCGAAATAAACGTGTTTAAAAAATGTGTAAATCAAATATAAACATTATATAAATATGAATATTTTAAATGATTCTAAAACGTACTATTACAATACTACTAAACATACTTACTAAACAATACTATTGTATTGATATATTTAGGTATATATCATTATATAGTTTTTTTTTAATAAAAATTGACAGCAACATCAGCATTTCTCAAATGTTCTACACTTTTCTAGAACGAGGTGGACGTCGTGACGTCGCGTCCGCTTCCGGGTGAGAGGGGCTGTGAGTTTACGTTGCTCTGACAGAAGCTGACCGATGGGACACACAGCTCAAATCTACAAAACATATATTTTTTACTCTTAATTAATCTGCTATTCAACCAACTGCTATCGATTTAGTGTCAAATTTACACCACACAGAAAAATCGACATTTAAGCTGAAACAGCGTGCGGAATAAAAATTAAAAGCACATGATGGAAGAATGTGTGCTGGTGTAGTTTATGTAATATGTGTAGATAGTAAAGACGATTTAGCGAGTCAACGTCTAAAGAGAAAGAATTGGTTATTTCATATTCTTAAAGTTTAATTCGTTTTGTGGAGTTTCTGCATGGATGGATAACGGGTAAAAATGAGCTCTCAGGATAACAAGACCGAGTCAGAGCAGAGAGAAGAGCAGCAGACCGGTGCTGCCAGTGAAGACAACAAACAGGTATGAGTCTTTATAACTGCTGCCATTGCAACAATAATACTTTATATATATATATATATATATACACGAACAGTACATTTATCTGTTTTTATGTACCTTTCCTTTTCACATAAAAAAACATACAGTACTTGTCGCCCTGTAATTGATTTAAAAATCCTTTAAGAATCATCAGTTCACTTTGAGTTTTAATGGCTAGTTTTTCCAAGCCCACTTTAGAATATATTTGAACTAGATCATAGCGTACAATGGCTTGGATTGTGTGTTTATCCTTGTGAGTGATGTCAACGTTTAATGGAATGTGACTGAATTGATCCATAATGACTTCTGTCCATCCCCTGAGTTTAGACTGACATTGTGTAACTACATTTGAACTCTTTAACTCTAGGAGGCTGTTATTTGTCTGGGCAACAATGAAGTGAAGAGTCGTGCAGTTGTGAAGTACTCAGCCGCTCCGCCTCCCAGCACCTATGCATTACTGCAGGAGAAGACCGACCTCAAACTGCCTCCTGCTAACTGGCTCCGAGAGAATGCCCAGCTGGGACCTGCAGGGACCACGGTGCTCGGGTCCAGCAGGAAAAGCAAACCTTTCTCCAGGTACCTTTCTGCCTGTCTGGATTTACAGATAGATGTGTAGATGTGAGCTTTAAAGCTGATTTCTCTACTGTACGTTGTCTGCTTGATTGCAGTTTTGGGATGGCCTATGACTTTATCGACTGCATTGGCGATGATGTTGACGTTGTGTCTGATTCAGAGGTGAGTCTGCTCTTCTGTTATTAGCGGGAATGTCTGTTGTTTCATGTAGGTAAATGCATGAATTGGTTATATCTATGTGTATTGGCTTTTGTGACTCTAGAACATTAAGAAGTTGCTAAAGATCCCGTACAGTAAATCTCATGTCAGCATGGCCGTTCATCGAGTGGGCGGCACTCTGCTGCTGGATGATCTCGACATTCAGGAACTCTTCATGAGATCATCACAGGTAACAGGACATGTTCATTGTATCATTATTATCACACAACCCCAAAATTTGGACAATGTAACATGACTTTGAGATCATCTGAATTAAATGTAACAGACCGGAGACTGGGCATGGCTGAAGGAGTTTTATCAGCGTCTCATTGACCAGAAGTGGCAGAGAAAGAAGAAAAGTAAAGAACATTGGAACGAGAAGGCCATTCTCTCCAAATTTCTCTATTACAGGTGAGAACCAATCAACTTGTTGAACAAAATGATTTGTGAAATAGCTCACCGTGTCGATTCCACAACGCTCCTCTGTGTTGCAGTATTAACAGTAATGGGGCCGCTGTGCCCGTGCCGTCAGATACAGGCCAGACAGCAGACGATGGTTGTGGGTCGGGGGGCGGTGGGCCGTCTTGGCCTGCCACCTACAACAGCTCCTCCCCTGATTCAGAAGAGCCTGCTATACCAAAGGAGGTGCGGTTCGTCTTTCTTCTCTGGCTCATTTCTTAAGACGTGTTATTTGAGTTTTATAGTGCTGAGTCCTCTCCTCTTCATGTCGTACAGGAGCAGGTGGACAAATATGCTTTGGGTCATGTGTCTTCACTTCCTAAAGAGCAGAACCTGCCAACGCTGTTCGATGAAGGAGAAAATAGTCAGGTAATGAAAATAATTGCAATTTACACTTTTGAGTTTCTATTCTTGATTTTACATTTTTATTCAAAATGATTGGCTTTATTGAAACAAGCCCAAACCGCCAACGTAGCGACATAGCTCGAGGTGGGGCTTTCTGTTCGACCAGTGACGGACAAATTTTGCAATTCTGTTCAGCTATGCAGAATTTGCATGCTTCGTGTTTAAGCAATCGGTAATATGTGGTACTGGTTTATAAATAACACATTTCAAACAGTCTGTGTTCTGTGCCGCAGGGTTTGAAGAACGACTTCGCCCGGAATATTTTATGGACTTTTGAGGACATCCACATGCTTGTGGGATCAAATATGCCGATATTTGGAGGTGGTCGATACCCAGCAGTCAGTCTGCAACTCAGGTCAGAGTTCGACATTTGCTTTTGGCAGGAATTTTCATTTAGTTTAAATACATTTCACTCTTAGAATACCTTTATGCATTTAAAAGCTTTTGTTCATTATCCTGGAATTTTGAAATAACCTGAATTTTTTTCTTTGGTTTACCAGGGACAACAATAAACCAATCAACGTCCTTACAGGAATTGACTACTGGCTGGATAATTTGATGTGTAATGTACCAGAGTTGGTCATGTGTTTTCACGTCAATGGCATTGTACAGGTTAGAAACATAAATTCAAATATTAGACATATTTGTTTTGTGTATGTAGGTACAGAGTATCCAAAATATTTCCTCTTGTTTATAGAAATATGAGATGATAAAAACAGAAGACATCCCAGATTTGGAAAATTCCAGATTCTCGACAAGAGTTGTGAAGGACATTGCGCAGAACATCCTGTCGTTCCTAAAATCCAACTGTACCAAAGAAGGCCACACCTACTGGCTCTTTAAAGGCCGGTTGTCTGTAATCTCAATTTCATCTTGATGTTAGATCAACTCAGTTACCTAACAGACATTCTATCCTCTTCCTCCATGCAGCCAGTGGAAGTGACATCGTGAAGCTGTATGACCTCACGACTCTGTGCGAAGAAGCGGCTGAGGAGAAATGCCAAAATCCGTTCACGCTTCCTGTAGCTGTGCTGCTCTACAAGTACGATTTACCTTCACAACCACATCTTTTATATTCCGTCCGGTCAGCATCAGTATCCCAAACAAATGTGTTGTTTTGTATGACAGAGTGGCCAGTAACATGATGCTAAAGAAAAGCCAAAACAGGAAGAACTACGACACAATCCGAACTCTACTGCTCAACTGTATCAAACTGCTGAATGAGGAGAGACATCCACAGGTACAAGTCTACAAAAGTCTCTTAACTCCTTCCTCTCCTTCCTCTCCATCTACTTTTGATTTCTCATGTTCTTCATGTGTGCTGTAGATCATCGCCTCTGCCCACTACATGCTAGCAGAACTGTTCCAGTTAGATGATGTGAACGAAGAAGTGGGCAACGGGGAATCTCTGAGGGGGGGAGGCTCTGAAGACAGCTACAGTGATGAAGATGAGGAGGAGGAGGAAGATGAAGACGACAGCTGCTCCTACGACAGCTCCTCTAAGCCGCAGGACGACTCCAAAGCCGTGGCGGTTATAAAGTCTGTCGGCGAGCTGTCTGTTCCTGAGAAATACAAGAGCACTCACCAGATCAGAGTATGATTTTATAATGAATATCTGAAGATTCAGAACATTTTCTTTTGTTCATTTTAACAGAAATTCAAACATTGATCAAGTTTTGTTATCATAACAACGTTCCTCTCTTTTTCAGCCTAACTGTGCCTTCCCTGTGTCGCAAGACAAAGAGGAGAAGTGTCGACTGGTCCTCAGCTATGTTCTTAAGGTGCACCCTACTCTGTATATGTAATATATAGTATACGTATATATTTTTAATTAAACTTTTACAGTTTTTATATTTAAAGCTACAGTTCAACCAAAAATAAAAATTAATAATATTAAAAATAATAATCATTTATTCACTCTCGTGTTTTTTTAAAACCTGACTATTTCTTCTGTGGAACACAAAAGAAGATGTTTTGAGAAACGTCTCAGTGGTTTTGTGTTTATACAATAGATGTCAACGGGGTTCAGTGTTGTTTGGTAACAAGCATTCTTCAAAATATCTTCTTTAGTTGTTCTGCAGAAACAATGAAGTCATACAGGTTTAAAATCTTCTTCATCGGGTTCAATTGGCAGGTTTGTTTCGCATACAAGCTTTCAAAATCTCACATGCTTGTTTTGCTTGTAGGGTCTGAAGGCAGTAGACAGCAGTATAAAGAAAGAAACCGACCTGCCTTCCGCTGACCCCAGCACCCCCATTCCTCTTAAGTATGAGGAGAGATCTCAGAGCGGAGCGAGAGAAGTGGAGAAGGAGATCGCACTCCTGCTGGACAGAGGTTAGTAATTCTCCACTAACTCAACCAGAGAGCGACGTCGTCCTCATCATCATTACTCACGTCTCTCTGTCATGCATTGTTCAGTCGTTTCGTGTAATGAGGAACTGAAGATGCCGACGCGCTCCGGCATGCTCCCGGGCAGCTGGCATCACCGTGTGAAACAGCAGCTCTTCCTGAAAGCGTCGAAGGCATACTACATCCTGTCAGATTCTGCCACCAACCTGCTGAAGTACGGCCGTGCACTGCGTTACATCAAACTGGCTCTGCAGTGCCATGGTAAGAATGTGTTAGTTTGGCTTAGTGGGTAAAGATTGGTAGACTGTAGGTTCAAATCACAAATCGCCCTTTTCGGTTTCTAGCACCATTCTTTAACAACTGAGCTACAGTGAAGCCACAGGTTATTGACTTATGAAAATGCACATTACAACGCAACCGTTTAAGGAGATGTTTGAGTACTAAATGTTTATTCTTTGTCTTTAGATGCGTATTGCTCCATCAGCGGAGGTCTCCACCCACAGGTGCTTCTGTTCCACTGTCAGTGTCTGTCTCTATGCGGTGATGTTCAGCTGATGTTGGCTCAAAACACCTCCAACAGAGCCGCATATCTAGAGGAATACAGCTATCAGACCAAAGACGACCAGGAGATCTTACACTGCCTGCATCGCGAGAGCTCCTGCCAAGGTCTGAACGCTTCATCACAAACCTCTTCACACATCGTGAAGAATGAAGCGTCTGTCTTCATATCTGTTTTAGTAGGATCATAATACTGACATGAATACCGAGCAATGATTCGGTTTTCCCTCTTAGCCTTTAGCATGGCCACCGATCTGGCCACAGACCCCGAATACCAGCTGATCATCAGCTGTAAGTGTTATGAGGCGGCCCATGACCTGTTGACCTCTGGAGTTCTGAAAGATTTGGGACAGGAGCAGCTAGGTCAGGTTCTGAAGCGCCTCGGCAACATCCGCAACGAGATGGGTGTCTTCTACATGAACCAAGCGGCGGCCATGCAGACAGAGAAAGAAGGAGGTAAGATGTTGAGTTGGGCTAGTAACCCTAAAGTTATAAACCAAAACCAAAAAGGCATGGGCGGTACTAGATCTCCCTTACCGGGTTTGAACCTAGTACAACCTTTCGATAAGTTCTTTCAAAGTAATTTGTGGAGAGATGCTTTTACCTCACTGTCTTTTATGCTCTCTAGTGCGGAGGACCGTCTGCGTGGCCGAGCAGGAGTTGTGGAAGAAGTGTTTCTCGTGTTTCGAGAAGGGCATGCAGAATTTCCAAGCGATTTCAGACTCGGTGAACACAGCCCTGCTGCTGTGTAACATCGGGCGGCTCATGCGGATCTGCGCACAGGCTCACTGCATCATGACATCAGACCACAGCCGCGGGGAGTTCTCGCCCGAAGAAGCTCTCTACTACAATAAGGTTTGCAAACACAAACTAAACAGGATTCAGGATGCACATTAGGGGTCATATAATTAAGAATCAAACTTACATTTATCTTTAAAGAAATTCAAAACATAATGTAACTACCAAAAGTGTGACATGACCCTTTTAATTTCTGTAATAATGAGATAAGGTTGATGAAGCGAAATTTCATATTTAGGCTAAAGATTACTATCAGAAGGCCCTGAAGTCTCTGGGCTGCCGGGACAGTCATTCAGCAGTCTGGGATTCTGTGAACTGGGAACTTTCAACGACATATTTTACTTTGGCCACACTTCTGCAAGATTACGCTCCGCTGTCCCGCAAAGCACAAGAGCAGGTACACACACACAAACACACATGCTTGATTCTCTTTGAACACACTGCTGTTAGGCTTCGAGACGATCAGACCTGGCTGACGTGAGTGTGGCGCGTTTCAGATCGAGAGGGAAGTCACCGAGACCATGATGAAGTCACTGCGCTACTGCGACCTGCAGACAGAATCCGCTCGCCAGCCGCTCTACCAGTACAGAGCTGCAACCATCCACCACAGACTGGCTTCCATGTACCACAGCTGTTACCGTAACCAGGTACACGGTCAGATGCACACAGAGCATGTGCGGTACAGCGCACACTGTCCTCTGGGGCACACTCAAATCATCTTTCTTTACAGGTCGGAGACGAGAGCATCCGGAAGCAACACAAGACTCAAGCCGAGCAGCATTACAGTAAAGCCGTGCGGCTCTTCGTAAACCTGAGCGACGCTCCGTGCGAGCTGCTGCGAACGCTGCTGGAGAGAGTGGCCTTCGCCGAGTTCACCATGGCGGGTAAGAAACGTGCAGCACAGAAAACCACAGCCAGGATGAGACAGAAGTAGAAACTTCGATGAGATGTCTTGTTTGGTGTTTCAGGTCAGAACAGCAACGCGGTCAAATTGAAAACTCTGACGGGAGCTCTGGAGATGATGTGCGAAACTCGGCACGCTTTCAAACTCATCCATAAAGAACTGCTGGAGCAACAGGACAAAGTGGTACCTACACACACATAGTGCACACATAGCAAAATGTTAAAAGCTTGAGAAGTTTACTTCTGGCCATGCTCACATCTGCATTACTGATTTACGCTGTGCTGTGATGTATGTGGACAGATACTGACCCCAGAAGCCTCTGATAAACCTGAAGATGTCCAGGGTTCAGATGGCACCTCCTCTGAGTTGAACACCGAAGAAGGTTCAGATAGCACCTCCTCTGAGTTGGACACCGAAGAAGTTGTGAAGTTAATCGGCGTGTTTGTGCCCAGTTTCTCTTTTCTGCTGTTACAGATGATTAAACTCAGCACTGCAAGCAAACGTAAACTTAGGTGAGGGATAAAGATAGTTCATGCTTTATATCCTGAAAAATAGTTTTCGTAATAATTTACCATGTCTCATTTGTCTGATGCAGTGTTAAAGAAGAAGAGCAGGTGAAAGTCTATAAGAAGGTATATTCTCAGCTGTTGCGGGCTGAAAAGTCCGTCCCGCTGGATAAGCGGGTTTCCCTCTTTCTGGATCTGCTGGATCAGCTAAACCCGCACACAGGAAGTGATGAAACAAGATCAGGATCTTGAGAATAACAATCCAGCTTGGTTCGAACAGTTTAAAGGGTGCTTGTGTCTTGGGGAATGTTTGGAGTTGAACCCATCTTGCTTTTACAGCAGCTGATGATCAAGGCAATAAAAAGAGATGACATCATCTAGCTTCGAGAAGTACCATAGAAATGTGTGAACACAACCTTCACCAGCAGTGCCTTTTCTTATGTTCACATTTAACAGGATGAGCCAACAACATACTGTCAGTCATTTCCAATGATTTTGTGACATTTGTTTGAAATGAAAAGAATATGAAACTGTACAGTTGTTTGCGGAGCAGATATTTATTTCTTATTAGACACTATGTACAAAATGTGAACCTGTGATGTTGTTTTACACACGCTCGGCTGGAACGTATTCACAGACTTTGTTTTCCGGTGGATGAGCTTAAGAATTGAACTCTAAAAAGTGCAATAAATTGGCAAGCCTCAATGCAACAGGTGCAGTCCTGTTTGAGAATGCTTGTTTTGGCTTGGCTTTCAATAAACGTTTTTAAAAGTTATGTAATGCCTGGCCTGTCTTTAATTTAAACAGAACCTGAAACTTTTCTTTAATATTTCTCTGTTAACAGTGACTGTTTTTAAGGAAACGTAACCCGCTGTCACTATGTAAATACGGAAAGATTAAAAGCAACGAATTAAAAAAGCTTTCGCAAATTTCAAATTGCTTATCAAAATATAACAACCAAATGTCAAAACGAAACTTCTTTGTGTTATCCATTGATATGTTTGTTTGTAATGTAAACGTAAAGAATGAAAAAGGATAAATGGTAAAAGCCCTTACCAACATGTCCTCTTGCTGCGACCGGTTTCCGGAAAGGCATTGTGGGAGCGACGTGACGTCAACTGCACTAGCCAATCAGCGACGTCTGGTGTTTCCCGTACCGTAACTTTGGCGCGCCGCTTTGAAAGAATGGAGTAATCGAGAAAAAACAGACGAGTTTTGTGATCATAACAATTGATCGATGTAAAACAGGTAGGGAAACGATTCGTGAGGACGTGATTTAAAGTTCTGCAGCTGATCGCTGCCGGGTAATGTTGTTTATTTATTAGATACGTGTGCGTGTTTGTGGAAGTCAGAATTTCGAGCGATAGACAGAATGACGTCTACAAAAGAGATCAAACGTAAGTAACAGTATCTATCTATCTATCTATCTATCTATCTATCTATCTATCTATCTATCTATCTATCTATCTATCTATCTATCTATCTATCTATCTATCTATCATCTATCATCTATCTATCTACCCTACCCCTATCTCGTAACGTTATATGTCTATACATATACTTCAAATACATTTTATTTTATTATGTATACGTTTAATTACATTTACATTAAAATACATTTAATATAATTAAATATAATACATATATATATAACTATAATTGTTTGATAATGTTTTAAACGTGTTCATTTTACGTTTGTAATATATGTTTAAAAAGACGTTTTAATCAATAATAAACTTATTTTTTATTCCATACAATTACTGTTCTTATGTTACCACCTTGTATGTAGTTGCATTGTTCTTATGTATGCAGAGCTGCAGAAAGCTAAAAATAAAGCCCAAAGCAGCAATAATCTGAAAGAGGAGGCCAGTCTGTGCAATCAGCTGGGAGAGGTGTTGGCTAAAACAGGTACAGCACCCCTTAATTATAGACTTGGTAGTGGGTCAGTAGTTAAAAATCTGCTCTTATAACCTAGTGACTGTCAGATCAAACCCCAAGAGATCCCATTTAATTTGTCAAACAAATCAGCCCATTACAAAAGGATTTTGTGGCCTTGCCATGTTTTTGGGATGTATTTCTTGTAGGTGACTACCGTGCAGCTATCGAAGAGCATCGCCAGGAATTAGCCCTGTCTGAGATTTTGAACGACGTCATTGGTTGTGCTGTGGCCAATAGGAAGATTGGAGAATGTTACGCAGAGCTAGGCAACATTGAGGCCGCTCTAAAGGTGTGGATGTAGATCTGTGTGAAGAATAACTCATCGGATGTAGCCGAGTCACACAGTCTCACATGTGGTTTCTCTCTTCAGCATCAGAGGCTTCATCTGAATCTGGCGCGATCCGTCAATGATGCGGCAGAGGAGCAGAGAGCCCAGGCCACCATCGGACGGACGTTCCTCTTCCTCTTTGATTCCGACCAATCACGGGAGAGCTTGCAGCATGCTGAAGAGGCCTTCAAGAAGAGTTTGGCCATCGTTGATGAGCGGTTAGAAGGTTAATAAAGAAACCGTATCCACATTAATTCACATATTAATACTGTGTCCCATAATGCAGTGTTCTTGGTCTGCCATTTCATTTAAAAAGTGATGTTAACAGAGATTATATAGAAATAAAATGGACATCTGTCTGTGCAGGTACAGTTTCGTCACGAGAGCTCAGTGAGATGAGAGCTCGTCTGCTGCTCAATCTGGGTTGCGTGTATGATGGGATGAAGGAACCACAGCGGTGCAGTGATCTTATCCGACAGAGCATCTACATCGCTGAGTAAGAAACTCCGGGCTGTACACTAGCAAACATACTTAAAAAGTATTTTTAGAAATTTCTATTATTACAAGGAAAATTGTAGTATCTGTAATTCAAAAAATGAGAGATTTTAAGTTGGTGCAAAAATAATTTGTAGCTGTTAAAACCATTTTCTTCTAGAAAGAACGACCTTATGGAGGATCTTTATCGTGCCAACTTCAACCTGGGCAGCATCCACTTCCGAAACGGGCAGCACTCGCGTGCCATGCGCTGTTTTGAGCAGTCCAAAGAATGTGCCCGAAAAACCAAGGATAAATTCAGCGAGAGCGAATGTTTCCATAGCATCGGCAAGGTAACAATCCAAACCGCATCAGTCAAGTCGTGTGTTTGAATCCCAGGCAACACTCAAAAAATAAATGCATCTGCCGAATACTTGAATGTAAATATATTTGTGTCTGGTGCTCTGTGTGTTTGTTCAGATATTACTTCATCTTGGTGATTTCGCGGCAGCTCGGCGTTCTCTGAAGAAATCTTTCTGTCTGGGCTCCCAGCAGCCTGCAGAACGAGAAGCTGTGAGGAGAGATTTTAAACACGGTGAGACAAAAACATTAAAGTCCCAGTGAAATTAAAAATGACTGCCTATTTATTTTGTGAAATATTGCAGCGTTCATTGTAAATAGTTTATCAATGTGGGTCATTTTCTTTTTAAAATTCGTGTGCCCTCACAATCTTGAGTTAAAATCTGAAATTGCACTTCCTTCCTGTAATGACTATCCATCTTAAATGTCGTATGTTAGACGGCTTGGGCGGAGCATCCGTTAACTCCTCCCCTTCAACTGTCAGTCTGTTGCCAGTTCCATTTCAAAATGCGAAGGCTGTTTTTATACATCCAATCAAATCGCAGAGAAAGACAAAAGCCCCGCCCACAATTTTTCTCCTTAAAATTTCCATTTCAAAATACGGAAGTAAAAACAATCGCAACTTCCGGTTCACGGGGACTTTAAGGTCAGATCAGATCTACAAGGTGTTAAAATTCAGTTTCAAAAGTCTAATTGAGCCCTCAAAAAGTTGGTCTTGCTTTCCCTGCGTCTTTGTTCAATTTCGTTTTGTGTTTTATCTAGCGATCCGAGGCTGTCAGCTGGAGCAGGCGGCGTCAGAAGTAAGCGAGAATTTTTCCCATGAGGCCATGGGGCTGTCCGAGCAGTTGGGTGATCTCTACTGTAAAGTGGGCTGCTATAACAAGGCTTTGGAAGCGTATCAGACACAGGTAAGAAAACGTCACGTCGTAGACCCTCAAACCTTGAACGATGAAGTCCTGACAATGTATGCGTGTGTTTAGCTGGCGTGTGCCGAGGCTTTGGATAGGCCGGCCCGCGAGTTAGCCGTGATTCACGTGTCGCTGGCGGCCACGCACACGGACCTGCGACAGCATCACAGAGCTGTGGAACATTACAGACAGGAGCTGCAGCTGAGACAGGGAAACCCTAACGAGGTGAACGCACGCAGACACTCGACGTGTTTATGTATACGGAACTGAGAGAGGTTTCTCAATGTTTCTGTTATCTTTGTGTGTTTGTGTGTCAGGAGTGCGAGACGTGGTTGAACATCGCTGTGTGTCAGGAGGAGATGGGAGACCCGATGGAGAAAACGGGTGATAGTTACACCGCGGCTCTGAGCTGCGCTGAGCGATCGGGATTAAAACAACAGGTCGGTTTCTGCCTCCCAACGTTCACATTCCACCTCCTCTTCTTTACACTGAAGTGACACTGGTTGTGTGTTCAGAGGCGGGTCTTGAGGGCGTGGCTACAGGCCCAACGGCGCTGCAGCTCCTCCCAGTGTGACGACACCGAGGCGAGGTTGCAGGAGCTGTGTGAGCGTGATGGGCGGAGTCTGGAGGAGAGCGATGATGAGGAGGAGGAGGAGATAGAGAACAGTGAACCGCTGGAGGACAGTGACATCCAGTGCTCAGACTCCGGTAATAAACGATAATGTGTCGTCTGCTGATGTTGTGACAATACTAAGATCGGTACCCTCAAAGGGATAGTTCAACTTGAAAAAAAAATCCAAGAGCAACATAATGTAATACGTTTGTTGATAGATGTTACGGATGTTTATTTTTGAATGTTTGTGTAGATGAGGATCTGGAGGGCTACGATAAGATGGTCACGGGCAAGAGAAAGACTCAGAGGGTGAGCTGACCCTCCGTGTCATTTGCTTTTTTAATTGATTGATTGATTTAATTTAATTTATTAAATATTTGTTCAGTGGACCCGGCGGAACGAAAAGGGAGAGTCTGTTCTTCACAGGGCTTGCATCGAGGGGAATTTCAAGCAGGTCCAATATCTGCTCGACCAGGTAAGCTCTGTTAAATGGTCATTCGCGTTTCATCTCTTTCGAGTGATCGGATCAGCAGGTGTGAACTCTCCTGTCTTATGTGTTTTCTGCGTTTCTGTCTCACAGGGTCATCCTGTAAACGTCAGAGATTACTGCGGCTGGACTCCTCTGCATGAGGCATGTAACTACGGTCATGAAGGTGCGGCTTGCTTTATTTTGAATTACAGTCAAGGAGTTTCATCGGAGAGCAATTTTATATATATATATATATATATATATTTAGAAGTCGTAGGTTTACTGCTGGAACGTGGTGCGAATATAAATGACCCGGGGGGTCGAGCGTGTGAGGGGGTGACGCCTCTGCATGACACACTGAACTGCGGACACTTCAGCGTAGCTCGAATACTGATACAGAGAGGGGCGTCCGTCACCGTTCGCAATGGCAAGGTCAGACCCACGCATATATTGGACATACGTCATACACGTATCCCTGATTTCGTACAAATCTGTTTCAGTTATTCTTGTTAATGCATAAGTCTCGTTTTGTGGTCTAACCATTATGATTTGAAGCCACCAGAAAACATCTCTTTGACATTTGTGTGTGTATGAATCTTGTCTGTATGTGTTGTTGCAGGGACACACGCCTTTAGACACACTGCGTCAGTGGTTTAAGACGTACAGCCGGGAGTTAGACCATGAGACGAAGCAGGAATGTTTGGAGACCGAGAAACTTCTGAAGAAGGCTTTATCCGGCGACGGTGAGAAGTTCACAGCAAGAATGATAACTATAAAGATAAATACCGTATTGTCCCGAATATAAGACAATGTTTTTTTCTTGGAAGTACATCTGAAAAAATGCGGTTGTCTTGTATACAACAATAGGTGGCGCCAAATATGTGCAAAAACGAGTTTGATCAGATCTGAAGCCACCATTCTGGTCAATTGTAGGCTTAAAAATGCTAAGTCTGTTTTTCTCTCTTAGGAAGTCTACAATAAGACGTCACTTCTATGTTGATAACATTTTGCTAGGCTACATGGTTTAATAGCCTAAACTTTAAATTGTACTACAGGTTTATTTTATGGTACGCTATAAAGTGTTTTTAAAATGATTGTTGGTACATTTTGCCGGTCTTTACCAAACTCTATTTAAACTATAAATCTACAATAAATTATGCAGTATGAATGATTTTTGGGTAAATGCATTTTCTTACGACTAAAGGCCTTTAAAAAAAACGAAATTATGTCTTGTAATCAAATCAAATTATGTCTTATGATCAGGGTCGTCTTATATTCAGGACAATAGGGTAAGTGTAAAAAAATGAACCACAACTGTAAAACTCTTGAGCTTTTTTATCAATTCATGATAAAACTTCGTCAGCCACTCAACTTAACATTATAACACAATTTATACTTTATAACACAATTTTCTGTATGAAGTTAACCATGCTGAATAAGAAAATCACATGAATGTTTTTTTTACCATTGATGGTACTCATAAAAAACTACAAAATATTTCCACACATTTATACATTTGGGTATTTTTACTCATACACAGAAATAACGAGGTACTGGAATAACGCTGAGCTCAAAACAACAGTTTAACGTAACAGTTACTAAAAATGAGTCGTCCAAAACTTCAGAAGTGTACATTTGATCGTTTTTGTCTTTTATGACTAATACTGTCCTCACAAACCAAGTTCCAGACGTAGTCACCCATCATCACTTCATCCCACCTTCCCTGTGCTACAGACATTTCTAGATTTTTCTGACAGTGACAATTGGGAAATAATTTTTTAAATAAGTGGAAAATTTTTACAGATTTTGTTTATTTGCAATATACCAATATACAGTATGGTAATTAATGATATAAGCTCAAAATTTACTTGAGCTAAATATACAGTAAAACATTGATGCTACATGAAAATAAATATCACCACAATAATGAGCACCACAGAATTGTACAAGAACTTTTAAAAGGTCCGGCGAAACAAAGGTGTGTAATGCAAAACTGTGACACTCAAGCTAAAAATAAACATATTACGTTGGTGTAAATACTAATATAGTTATTGGCATCAGAATATGTATTGTTTATTGTTTTTTCTTTATGTGGATGGGCATTAAGTCGTGAACATAATTTCGAGTTCATAAAAATTTCAAGAGCACTTTCAATAAAAACGAATTTACATTTATTCATTTAGCAGACGCTTTTATCCAGAGAGGAAATGACAAAACATTTGATTTTACATTTCATTCAAAGTTGTCTTCATGGCTCTTCATTTTTCTGTTGTAGTGTGTGTTGTGTCGGCTGCTCCGGCCCAGCGGAGCGAGCTACAGGACAGTCAGCTCTTTGATGCTGAGTGTTCAGAACCGCTGCTGCAGGAGGATGTGCCCCCCTCACCGCAGCGAAACGCCCCCCGCCCGGTGACCAGCCCCGCCCACAAAAACTCCGCCTCCAGACACAGGGGCTCTACGGGCCCAGCTCGCCGTGCACGAGGGATGGAAGCAGACGTCCTGTACGGGGTATGATATATTAAGACTGAAAAAATGTCAGGCTTTATGGTGCCATTATTATATGAGTTAAGGACCCTTTTCTCTGGTCACTTTAGATCGAAAGCAATCCGTCGGATTTTTCCGACTCGGATTGTTCGGTCAGCCCTCTGCGTCATGTTCGGTCAACCTCACGTTTCCCATCCAGCCAGTCCCCGCAGAAAGTCCCGCCCAGTCAGGAAGTGCCCTCCGTGTATGGGGTCAGAAATGCAGCGTCTCCTCTTGCGAAAGAATCGTGCAGAATTCAGTACCATAAGGTCATGCAGAACCTGGGCAGCGCCAAATCACGCCTTTTCACTCAGAGCCTATCAGAGCCGGCCTTCAGCAGCACTCCAGCGGTGTCAGCCAATAGCAGATCGGCGTTGGTCCCCGAAGACGAGTATGTGGCGGACGATTGGTTGGAGGATGACTTGGGAGATGTTCAGCCCAAGAAGAAACGGAGAGTTTCTGAGCATAATGTCACGCAGGAATCATCTTGGAGAAATCAGAATAATTTCTCTGTGTCTGCGGAAGTGCATCCGAAAGGTGTGCGACGTTGATGTGGGAGATTTTCTCATCTCTGCTAAAATCGATGTTTTTTATTCATTCAGGTTTAGTTTGTGATAATGAAAGTTTTACTTTTGTACCGGCAGTTCAGAGTTCCTCCAGCAGGGGTCTCTCTCTGAAAAAGGGAGCCGGTAAAGCTCGACAAGTGAAGATGAATCATCTGCCTGGAATGGTGATGTTGGGTAGAAGAGAGGTGAGCAGGTCACAGAGCCCCACCATGACCCAAGACCCCGACCCTGCACCTCTGTCCCATCAGCCAATGGTATTACAAATCTCGCTTTTCATTGGCTATATTTCTAATGGAACGCTAGCAAACTTATGTAATGACAAACACAGCTACTTTGTATAAATCCTTTTCAAGCATGCATCCATCACACTTACAGACACGTGAATAAGTGAATAAATTAGTAAATGTTTTGTCAGTTGGCATTACTGAATGACGTTTTATGTTGTTTTGCAAAGCCACACACAGGGCTCCTGAGCGGAGCCTCTCACCATGTGCCTGCACCAATCAGGATGAGGGTCAGAGTTCAGGACAACGTCTTCTTGATTCCGGTCCCTCACAGGTCACCTCTGGTTTTGTTTATCAGTTTGTGTTGAGTAGATTGTATATGTGTGTGTTATTCTGAGTATTGTATTATCTTTAGTGAGGGGGACTCTTGTACGGTAGCGTGGTTGTGCGAGCAGGCCGCTCAGCGTTACTATCAGAAGTGTGGATTACTGCCGCGCCTCTCCCTGCAGAAAGAGGGCGCTCTTCTCCTTCCCACAGACCCACTGCTGGCTGTGCTGCACACCAATGAAGAGGTCAGAGGAGATATTATTATTATTTTTATGCTGTAGTGTTTAAACGCTAAAATTAGTCTGGCATAATTTAATCTGAAAAAATAACATGCATATTGCTTTCTGGAATATGTAAGGTTATAAAATACATATTTCACACAAAGAAACGCAAACCATTACATTTTTTTTTTAATTCGGGTGGATGGTGACCAGTTATTAGAAAGCTCCCCCAAATCACTATATACCCCAAAACTGTAATAAAAAAACCTACAAACTTCTCTAAAGCCATATGAAATAATTGTATAGACAGTTTCAACAACATAAATAAACGTTATGTGGCCCAGACTTCCGGTAGACCTCCGAAAAGAATAAAAACTGTTGAGTGGTTGGTATTTAATTTAATACAATTAATATACAATAAAATATTAATATGAATATAAATTAAATATAAAATAAATGTATAATTTATAAACGCAGACCGGAAGTTAACTTCGGGCCAGGCGCGTGCGTCACCGGAAACTGTCTGTATAGAAATAATCAAAGATTAAAGGGAACAAAATGTAACTTTACTTGTGCACTTTAAGGGACTGTCTCTTTTGAAATATAAATGGCTTTTGACTGGTTGGCTTTAGGTTTTTGCTGAAGTTTGTTCGTGGGATTTGCCTCCGCTCCCCGAGCGCTACAGGAAAGCTTGTCAGACTCTGACAGTGGGTGAGTGACATGATTCACACTTAACATGTAAAAATACCGTGTTTAAAAAATACTTCGATTAGATGTATTATTTATCCCATAACATTGCATTGCCCTGCAACTTAAAACCCTCCAATTCCCATTCGTGGTTTTGCTAGCGTGATCATTTAAAGCTGGAATTCTTTGTGATAAAAAATATCACAAGCAATTATTATCGCATTAGTCTACACAAACTGGATTGAACTGTACAATATGTATTTTTGTCTTATTGTGAGCGCATGTTTACGTGTGTGTTTCAGAGGAGAACAAACGTGTGTCTCGCTTGTGTGAGGTTCAGGACAACGGTTCCTGCGTGAATGTGTGCGGACTGAGTTTGCCGCCCGCGTCGCTGGCTCCTCTCCTCCGAGCGTTAAAACTACAGGCCAGTCTGACCGAGCTCCGGCTCTCCGGAAACCGTCTGAACGACGACCTCCTACCCGAACTGATGTCCGCCGCGGCCACCATGCCCAAACTGCGGATTTTAGACATGTCGGCCAATCAGATCACAGGAGAGGGACTCTGTAAAGCATCAGACGCTTTCGAGGGGCGGAGTCAACATGCATTTCCTGTAATTATGTCCTTTATTTACTTTGTTGATTTATTACAGACGTCATTATTCTTTTGTTATACATTTCAAGAATATATGCATGTCATTTTTCCAAGCTGTTTGATTGGAAAAAATGCTTTTACTGGCCCAGCAGCTATGTGTTTTAATTTGGAAACTACAGTTATAGTGAAACTATCCTCTGTTCTCTCTCTGACACCCCACCCAGCGCGTCTTATAAATGACAGGGTAGCGTGTGTTACTCAGACCCGTTTTGTTTTTGCAGGTGTTGGTGGGTGGGTAAGTTAGTCAGAAGTCCTGCTGTGCTCTGGGAATCAAGATGTTCTTGTACCTGTGAAATCTTAAATATAGCTCTATGCCGATTCGGCCATCTTAAGTTGAAGTCAGTCTGTACTGGTGACCATATAAGGTATTAATCGAGGAATTAAGATGGTGTGCAAAATGATAAATGTGAGAAAACGTTTCTGTCAAATCACAAAGATTAAATCAGCATCTTGAGGTTACAGTGCAAATAAAGTGTGATGACATGAAGATAACTGATAGAAAATTGCATTAAAAGAGAACATTTATTCATCCTCATGTCATTCCAAACCTGTATGACTTTCTTTCTTCTGCAGAACACAAAGAAGATATTTTGGAGAATGTTGGTAACCAAACAACACTTGACCCCCAGTGACGTCCATTGTGTGGACACAAAACCACAGAGACATTTCTCAAATTATCTTCTTTTGTGTTCCACAGAAGAAAGAGTCACACACAGGTTTTGAATGACATGAGGGTGAACAAAGGATGACAGAATGTTCCATTTTGGGTGAACTGTCCCTTTAAGGCAAAATGTTGAATGCGCCCTCATTTGCCGGATATGGCCGGCTGTTGCTATTCTCTGACGTTGCTTGAAGAAAAATGACTTGT
The DNA here is from genome assembly GCF_024868665.1 of Triplophysa rosa. Classification (NCBI taxonomy): domain Eukaryota; kingdom Metazoa; phylum Chordata; class Actinopteri; order Cypriniformes; family Nemacheilidae; genus Triplophysa; species Triplophysa rosa. Next base: position 24,343,708 of record NC_079899.1, on the reverse strand, counting down.
TTCCTCTTTTGAGTTCAATGTTGTGGTTAATTGTGTGGGTGATGTTGACCAAGTGTCAAGGTGCAAAGATGGCAGATTCACACTTTGATACTTCACACTAACTACTCAGAAGTAGCTGATCATCCCCTACAAATACTCTCATCCGTTTCCTTTTGTATCTAGTGTCTAGAGGAGTTGAATTTCAGCACGAATCCTCTGGGCGATGGGTGGGCACAAGCACTAGCGACTCTCCTGTCCGCCTGCCCCCTTCTCTCCACGCTGTCCCTGCAAGCATGCAGCCTTTCTGCACGCTTTCTCCAGCAACATCGCCTCTTATTGGCCAACGCCATGGCCAGTGAGTTCACAAAATCATTTTCAAATCAACACGACTGCATGCCTTGTTTAACACGGTTTTCTACTTGACCTCTGTTTGTTATTTTGCTAGATGTCTGGAATAGATTCTTGCAAATCAAAAACGGATACGTGATGGATTTCTTCAATAAGGGAGACATGTTAATTCTTAAATGGTTTTATTGATGGTTCTTTTGTTAATGCAGGCACTGGAAACCTGAGGTCTGTGTGTCTGTCCCACAATGCACTGGGCTCCACAGGTTTTGAGCTGGTGTTGAAGACATTGCCGCTGCAGTGTCTCACACATCTTCAGCTTTCTTCAGTCTGTAGAGGTTCATCTGATCAGCCTGCCGTGGAAATCCTCACTAAACTTCTTACACAGGTCCTCAAACACTCAATCTTTGTGTTTTTAAAGGTGTCCTGAACTGGTCGTTTTCATTATTTTATACTGTTGTATGAGGTCTACTTATGACGTTCGCGTGGTTTTTACATTCGAAAACACCCAAATCAATAAGTAATAGGCTATTTTCTAGCCGGGTTTTGAGGCCGTCTCGTTTTATGGGCGTGCCGCATTGAAGACTTGGAAGTAAACGCCCACTGCTATGATTGGATAGCAGTTAACGTAGGAAACTTAGTTGGAGGCTTCTGTGAATTTGGTTAGATATCAGGACATGTCAAGCGATCTCTAACAAAGCAATAGTGACGCATAGTACAGATATGTTTTACTCACGTAAGATTGCTGCGCCATTCCTGTCGGATCCAATATTGACTGCACAGCACTGCTTGTTTATTTTAGGCTCTCCGCAAATCCAGCGCCTTGTTCACAAAGGAATCCACGGTGAAATGACGCGAACAAATGCTCAATGTTTCACCCACGTGAGCAGAACGTACTTAAAAATCAACTTCAACCATGCATTCCTAATATCAGAATCCGAAGGAATCGCGACTGCGTTCTTCCACAACCAGGCGCTGCACAATGTTTGTTGCTTGGTCGCTCTAAATAAAAATAACAGTGAAAGAAGTCCTCACTTTGCACATATGACTGGGGGCTAGCCGCTCTCGAGAGCCCTTCGCTAAAGTGACAGGGTTGCCAGATCTTCACAGAAAAAATAAGCAAATAAAGACGAGACAAAAACAAACCTTAAAATGCTAATTGTTTATATATTTTATAAGACCAAAAATTCTTAAAATCAGCAACAGACCATTTATTAAGACCTAAGCGCCGAGGTTTTTTGATCGAAGACCAAACAACAGGCATAAAAGCGCTTATTAATAACAAACATGGCAACACAGCAAAAGAGCACTGTGTGATGTAGCCTTCCGAGCATAAACACAACACAGCGCATATCAGCGGTTTAGTTTAAACTGACGGACAAAATGAATCTTTAGCCGAAAAACATGTCGCTATGGTTACCAGTTTATCAATCATCACAAATGCGGGAGTGTGTACTATGTGTGGCTAAAGTCATTCGCGAACCAGTGGGCGGGGCTAGAGAAGTAGTCGTTGATATTTTTCTGTGGAGGTGTGTGTATAATATTGTGTTTGGGTACAGGTTGACTGCACACTCACACACTTGAGTCTGGCTGGAAACGGTCTTACGGACAACAGCATCCTTTCTCTATCCAGGTAAATCACTCATGCTCACTTGTAGCTGCGTCCCAATTCGGGGGCTGCGTCCTTTGAAGGCTGCATGCATTTTAAGACCGATTGCATCACAGCTGCGTGACTGAAGGCTGGCAAGACCATCCCAATTCGAAGGCTGCTTCAAATGCAGCCTAAAAATGTGACCTTATTTCCGCGGGTTTTTAACGATAGAGCGAGTGTGTCCTTCACAGCCTCGGCTATCCCGAAATTCATTGTGCTCCTGTAACGGCTGGAAATGTTTAAATAGTCACTCAAAGCATTAGTTAAATAAAAGTATGTAATTTGCAAAAAAGGTCCCTGTCAGTGTTTTTATATTATATATGATGTTCATTAAAGGGACAGTTCACCCAAAAATAAATATTTTGTCATCATATACTCAACCTCAAGTTGTTCCAAACCTGTATACGTTTCTTTGTTCTGCTGAACACAAAGGAAGATATTTGGAAGAATGTCAGTAACCAAACAGATCTCATCCCCCATTTACTGCCATAGTAGGGGAAATAAATACTGTGGGAGTCAATGGGGGATGAGATCTGTTTGGTCACTTGCATTCTGCCAAATATCTACAACGAACATTCATTTTTGGGTGAACTGTCCCTTTTTCATTATTGGTGCATTATTGTGTTTTACATTTCTAAGGTTGGTTAATATAATATACTATAATATATCAAATTGAAACATCTCTGCTGTGTCCCGCTGCTGTCACCTGGCAACAGGAGCAGCAGGTGAGGCAATTAGGAAATCCTATGCAAAGCTAGACAGTCTCATTTCAGTTCGCTTCGTGGACTTCTAAGGCTGCGCCCTTTAAAGATCAAGTCCTCGTTTTTAATTCCACGACCTCAGAAGGTTGCAGCCTTCGAATTGGGACTAGTGGTCAGATTTGTGAATTGCAACCAACGGCTCACTCCACCCCTCCCTTTCGAAGCACTACGGTGGCTGACACAGAACTAAGATGTCGTAACGTTTCCGCTTCTTTGCTGAAGGAGATAACGTATTTACGAAATGAGTTCTGTAGAGCAGTTTGTCCGTTCAGGGCTACTGTAGAAACAACATGAGGAATTCCATGAAAGGGGACTTGCGTTGTATATAGCTCATTCTAAGGTAATAAAAACATAACGCTTCATTATGTGAGGTCTTTTTACACCTCTGAAGACATAGTTATATATTACTGCATTTCTGTCAATAGATCCTTCAAAAAAATACACCCAGCACTTTTAATCGGGGGTTTTAGTGGTTGTTATTTGTGAACATCATGCATTGGAATGTCTAAAGTAGCCAATCAGAGTAAAGAATTCCAGAGAGACGTCCAATAAAGGCATTAATTTCTAGTTAATATATAATCTATATAAGCATGATTTTCGTATAACAAATGATTGTTTTTAGGTGTCTTCCTGTCTGTCCTTCCCTGGTATCTTTGGACCTATCAGCCAACCCCGCTGTGACCTCAGCAGGACTCCGAAGTCTCCTGGACGCCCTGGTGGAGGCCCAGCGACCTTTGACTCACCTCAATCTTCAAGGTACAGTAATAGATTGATACTTATTTTTTTATTTTCCAGCTCAGGAGCATAAAACACGTGGTGTACGCTGAGTAGTTTCAAACTCGGGGGTGATTCACCATTGTGCCCTTGATCACTTAAAAGTGAGAATAATGTGTATTTTATGTCATCATGACCACACGTTCCTCTATTTCTTGTCACGGCAGGTTGTCAGGTGTCTGGCCCCTGGGGTGATCTAAATTTGGACAACTTATCGGATCACATCCGAGACCTGCGTTTGTGTTCTCAGAGTCTAAATAAACTGGACCAGAATGCACTGCAGCACAGCTGGAGACAAAGCACGGACCCTGTGAACATCTTCTCAAGCACCTCCAAATGCATGCTGACCGTTACCGGGCCGCCACAGTAAACCTCCCGGACTGTTTTTGCCTGTTTTAGCGTTCGGCAAAATATAACGTGTGCTGTCCGCTCTGATCACACGCCGGATGTATTTATGGTAGAATATTCATCCAAAAAGTGTCTGTGAATGAAGCGTGTGTGCGTTTTTTAATGATAAGTAATTGTATATTTGTGTGAATAAGTGTCACTCGAACCCATTTTATTGTACAATTATTTCTCAAAACTCATCGCATTGAGTTTCTGTGTGAAATGGAATTGACATCTGATTGTACACGGTGTTGCGAAACTCTAACTGGTGGTTTAAAGTTACAGAAGAAACGGACCAATAAAATACTAATTCAAGCAAATTCTCTTTTCAAAAGCATTCAATCACACAAACAAAGTTTGTTGCACACATTTTATTCTCCGTTAACTGCAGAGAAAGTTTCCAGTGCCAAAAGAAAAGGCAAGTGTTTATGACATGCAAGAACGTGAATTATAATGCAACACGTCTTCACACTAGACACTATGTGTGAAGTTTATAAAACCACAATGAGCAACACCTTAAACTCGCTTTGCATTTCTTGGCACGTAAAATGTGTCATTTCTGCGTCACATTACTGAACATAACTGGAAAAATAATGACTTTCAGACAGATTTACTGAATCATTGCTGTTTTTGTACAGTACATTTAAAGGTTAGAAACTCTTCTTGCAAATGCCGACGTTCATACAGATGGTGGCTGGATTATCTGTAGTTGAAAGTTCTTCAACCAGAGTACCCACATACTGGTTCACCAAACCCTTGCATATGGATTTCAGGAACCCGATCTCATCACAGACGTTTGATAGCTTCTTTTTAATGTCATCCTGTAGGGAAGCCACAAACAAAATGAACCTTGTAGAAAATAATACGCCAGTCTAGTATTGAGCGTAAAGTATCGAACATTCTTGTATTTAACATTGTAATGTCATTTCATTCACCGACCTGAGTTGCGCCGGCGGAGATGCGTTTCTTCAGCTTTTTCATAATCCACTTACATGCCCAACACTTACCAGGAAGCTCTTGATTCGTTTTGGCCATCATCTCGCCCTAACAAGACAGAATCATCACATGCAATGAGCGATTTGAGTTCGAATCTCATGCTTACTTGTGCACTTAAAATCATTTAATGGATGTGATTGGTTTACTACAAGTACTGCTACCATATCCAGCAATTTAAAGCAAATGTACATATTTAAAAAACATATTTGTCACAGTTGATAATAAACTTTGAGATGAACTCACGGAGCTTTCTTCAATTTCAATGAGATCTTTATCCAGTGGAATTCTGTACATCTCATATTGAAAAGCGCACACTAAAAATGAAGAACACCACATGATCCCTAATGAGAGCACTAAACATGCGAGCTTAGGTGAGAACTTCAATAAAGTCAAAATAAAGAGGAAAAACCAGATTTACTCATCGTGTCATTTTAAACCTGCATGATTTTCTTTCTTCTGCAAAACACAAAAGAAGATATTTTGAAGAACGTTGATAACCAAACAACACAGACCCCCATTGACGTCCATTGTATGAACACAAAACCTCCGAGACATTTCTCAAAATATCTTTTGTGTTCCACAGAAGAAAGAGTCGCATACGGGTTTTGAATGACGAGACAATTTTTGAGTGAAGACCATCTAGAGATTAAAGATGGTCCAAACCATAGCACGGGAAGGAAAGATTAAAAGTAAATTATATCTAGTCAATGAAAGATGAGTGAAATTGTACCTGAGTGTACCAGCAGGGTAACGAGAGCGATCATGCGGAGCATCTTGCTTTGCAAACACCTCGGCCGCCCGAACACTGTGAGGCTGATAAAAGTGGTTGACTTAGCCGAGCGCGAGATCTTTTGTAGCGGAGCTCTGTTTAACACTTCAGCCAAACCACAGACATATAGTACATGCCAGATCTATGACACCCAACCTTACTATACCAAATAATTCATTGTGATATTTAAGGTATTCAAATGTAATAGAGAAATATTGTAATTCATATCAAAATGAAGTGTGTTTTGGATCACATTTATCAAATTACAATAAGTTTGTTAAACAAACGATCCCCGGTAGAAGAAAAACACATGAAACCGAATCGAATGGTTATAATGGAAACTGTAAAGTTCTTATATATCTTATAATGGTTTTAACAGTAAACAGCTGATGGCTCATAATGATATTTGAAATGAAAGCCATCATTTTTCAGCAGGGATTATTTGTAGTTTGTTTGTGTGCTTGTTGCATGTACAAGCTTTGACCAGCGGATGTTGCCACGAGTAAAGAGAGATTCATGTCAATTGTCTTGATGAAAAAGGCATTTAAAGGGCACCGTGTGAAAGGTTGAAGGAAACCTGCGAGTATTTTTAGAGTCTCTAGAACGGATGTGAAGTTAAACCAAGTGAGCGACACCATTAGCTTCAGTGCACTTTGCTTTGAACATTTTATTAACCTTTGCAGCTAATGAGAACACGAAAGCCATTGAACAAAATGACAGCATTCCTTCATGTCAAAAGCAAAATCAATGTTAAAGATGAAGTGATTTCAGTAGTCAATAAGATGATGCATTGCAAAGAACACAGCTGGGCAAAAAGGCAAAACTGGTCAATTATGAAATATACATGATTACTATATTTAACGAGAAACAATTAAACACGACTTCGTCTTATTTAATATTCTTTACGCATGATCACATTGACTCCATACACTAGCATCCTCGAACATACGTTTGACTTTTGGGGGAAATATGAATGTTTAATAGTCATCTCTGCCTAGAAAAGATATTGGTGTTTATTAGCAGATTCCAATGTGACGGCAGATAGTCGGAGCATCATCTGTGGTCGAAAGCTCTTCGATGAGAGTCCCCAAGTAGTTGGCCACGAGGTTCTTACACACAAACTGAAGGAACCCAATCCCATCACAGACCTCACGCAGCATTGTTTTAATAGCACCCTGTGAAATGTTTACAACCAGAATAAACGTTATAAAACAATTAGGCATTTTATACCATGAAAGTATTGAAAGCATGATTTCAGATGTGAAATTGTCATTGATATGAGCACACCGACCTGAGATGTGCCAACGGAGATCTGTTGTCTCAGTTTGCCCATAGCCCACTTACATGCCCAGCAAGCTCCCGGGAGCTTGTGGCCTGTTTTGGCCATGATCTCCGTCTAACAAGACAAATTCAACATTTAAACGTCACAGATAAGATCTCTGTAATATCGCAGTTATTTCTCCTAGACACAAAAAAATAAATAATAGATGCAAATGTGCACATTAGAGTTTGACAAGAGACGTCAACAAACTGAGCCCAGATTTGGCAAGTCAATATTATTGAAGATCTCAATACGACCTCAAACATTTCTCATCAAATCTTCATGGATTTTACCAATGGTTTCATTCGTTTGTTTTTACGTCTCCTAAGCAATTTGAGGAGAAATATATATGACTAAGTTGATCCTTAAATGAAACTCCATCAAATCTTTTGAGCTATAAAAAGAGCAATAAAGTCATGACGTTTCCTCCCGGGCTATCTTCAAGTACCTGGATTTGACAAAATGTCCATTATTTAGTGTATCGCTCTCGTCTGTACATTTGAAATATTGCTACACGATCACTCCTGTAAAAAGACTGAAAGCAGTCAGCGGCAGCACTGTAAAAATGAACAGACGAAAGTTGCAAATATTGTGGAGTTACGCAGCTGTCCGTGATAATAAACTCACAATGTTGTCGTCCAGTTCGTTTTCAGTCGAGTTGTCTTCGTACGCTTCCAACGGAAGAGCCCGCGCTGAGGGAACACGCCAAAATGTGAAAAATAAGATAAAAGTTGCTAGTGATTGATGCGTGAAATTTTACCTGAGGATACCAGGAGGGTGATGAGGACAATGTTTCGTAGCATCATGTTTGACACACGCTAACTGAGATGTGAAGAGACTGAAGAACTTGGTTTTAGGTTTGTCAAGATCTTTTATAGAGCTCTTTTCAACACAATCAAAAACCACAGACGGTCTTAAAGTGATAGTTCAGCACAAAATACAGTTCTTTCATCTTGAATTCACCCTGATGTTGTTCACAACCTGTATATGGCTCTTTGTAGTGTGGAAATGTCTCAGTGGTTTTGTATCCATACAATTGAAGTCAGTGGGGTTCAATGTTGTATCAAACATCTTCAGAATATCTTCTGCAGAAGAAAGAAAATCATACAGGTTTGGAATGACATGAGGGTGAGTTCATTTTTGGGCGAGCTATCCCTTTAAGGGGAATTCGTCAACCCCTATGTTAAAAAATAAAAAAACTATACTGTACTAACTAGAGCCAACTCTTATTTATTTCAGAGCTTGAGTTTTTTACATGTGTCATAGACCCCACAGTCTGAAAACGGTTCTTACACCTCAACCGCACAACATCTGACAAACAAACCAAAGACACACTTCCCAAACGCAATCTTTGTTCCACTTTAATGGCTTTAGCTATTGACGTGTCATCAAGTGTCTGCCGACCTAATTTCTCTTGAACTGAGACCCAGTTTCTTAAAACCGTCTCTGTCACACTGGGCGTGTATAAGAACTTGAATAAAGTTGACTCGTCTCGATTTGGTTGGACTGACCCAGGGACAGTTTTTAAATTACGTGGCGATACAAGAGATCAATAGAGATGCTCTGATGTTATGAGCACTCACTATTGTGAGAAAGGAAGTGTATTTTTGTGGCTGTGTTGATTTTCAACACATTCTCACTCCCGAATCGTCACATTCTCACTTTTTTGTGCGCAGCTGGGTACCCCTTCGGCATCCCAACGGGTTGTGATTTTTAGGTCGATTTCTTCATCCGACCCAAACCGGCCACAGATCTTCAGCCTCTCTGCATCTCATCTGAAGTCCACATTTCCAGATCACGCATATCAGAGTTCATCATTGAACTATATGCAAATGTATAGCAATAAGGCTTCACACGAGATGAAATATTCGATTCTTAGAAGTATCATTTAGTGTTATTCATTCAATGATGAAATGGATGTACAGTATAGCAGGGAATATTTGTGGTGGCTCAGCAAAATAACTGTGTGTGTGCGTGAGAAGTGACTTTCACACTTTCTGTTGGTCCTAAATGAGAATGCCCTGAAGGTCCTCGTGTGGTTCGGTGAGCACACACTAACAGTGAAGTTCATTAAAAATGAGCCTAGATGTCTTTTCAATAATCTAAAACAAACGAATCATGCACGAAGAAAATTTAAATGAGAACTTTTAAAAAACACAGACAATTGTTTGTTTTGTAGATATATATTTTATTGCATACATACATTATATTTAATAGGTGCTTTCATTGTAATGCATACAATGCTGTTAGTAATCTCAGAGATTGTCAAATGCTTGATCAAATGAAAGAATGAAATCCTTTAAGAATGTCGACCTATGACAAAAAACAAAACAGTTAAGACTCCCCGGTTATAATCTGAAGCAGTGAAAGAATAAACAGGCACTGGTCATGTGTTCCAGTGAAACTCACTTGCAGGCGCGTATGCTGGTGCAGATGGTCTTTGGACCATCAGTGGTGCTGAGTTCCTCAACCAAAGTGCTCACGTACTTCTGAATGAACTTCTTGCACTCGTTCTTCAAAAAGCCAATTTGATCACAGGTGGCAAACAGCTTTCTTTTAATGTCGTCCTAAGGCAAATGACACAATATTTACATGCATTTCAAGGTGTAAAAAAAGGTGTAGGTCACTGAGTGCAGCTATGACACTATTTTTTTCCTCCATTTATTCATCATTGGAGTTTGGGTTCCTCGCCACAGGGCCGTGTTGGCTTGCTCACCGGGAGACTGCATTTATTTATTTATTATAATGATCTTGCTTGGTCTATAAACACCATGCACTGTGCTGTGTTTTACCTTTCTGTGTTTTTCTGTTTTTCTTATTTGCTCCTGTAAAGCTGCTTTGGAACAATGCACATTGTGAAAAGCGCTATATAACTAAATTGAATTGAATTGAATTGAATTAAAAGGCGCATTGACTTGTAAAGCATGTCATCATCAGTGTTGGGCAAGTCACTCTGAAAAGTAATTAATTACTAGTTACTAGTAACTAGTTACACCGAACACTGGTCATCATAACCCTTACCGGTGTTGAGTTCACGGCGATCCTTTTTTTCACCTTTTTCATGACCCATTCACACGTCCAACAAAGGCCAGGCAGCTTCTGTTTTGTCATTCTGTCAGCCTGTCAAACACATCAAACATTCACAGGTGAGAGGAATCTGGAATCTCAGGTTTTGCAGAACAGATCCGAGATTGTATTTTGCATTCACGCCGTGTGCGGAGATGAACAAAAGTTTAACAAAACTTTCAGGAGAAACTAACTGGCATCTCATCGACATCTTCGGAAGACTCCACTTCACGAATCTCCCAGTGAACTGCGCAGACTGATAAAGAAAGAATAAATAAAATAAATAAAGAATAAAAAGAGATGAACCCTAATACACTGGGCCCATCTTACTGAAAGAAATTGCTGATTTTACCTGAACATATGAGGCAGGTGACGAGGAAGATGTTGCGGAGCATCTTAGATGATGAGGTGTGATCTTTCACAGTCTGATCCTCTGTGGTCTTCAGAAGCCTCTGGACCCCCTTTTTATAAGGCTTTGCATAAACCACAATGAGTCTTTCTTTCCAACCACAGACAGAAGACAATTGTAAAAAATGTGTTGAGGAATTATGAGAAATATTTAGTTACGTGTTTAATAATAAATAGAATGTTGTGGCTGAATAAAATAGTGTAATATACTAATAAATGTGGATAAAATATATTGAAAATAAATGAGCCTTTTCCTGGTGTTTACCAGAATTATTTTTCAGGTGAGTTACAATGCAGTGGTTGAAGATGATCTGCTTTATCTGTTCTTTATTCCAATTCTTCTCTGTGCAAATGTGATGTGTTTGTCAGGAGTGCAATATTTGCTCGCCATTTAGAACAATTGTGGAAAAGGTGAAAAAAAATCATAATTCCTGATACAACACAGGTGCCGCACAAATGAAATATTTTTTATTACATTTCTATATTTTATTGGAACCATTCATTTTTTCAGCAGGGATTTTTTGTAGGCTGTTTTGCTTGTGTTCTTGTTGCATTTACAGACTTTGACCAGCGGAATTGGTAACCAGAGATTCAGGTTAATGTTTCTGGCATGTGAAGGACACTGTGAAGGTTGCAGGAAAACATGCAAGTATTTTTAAGGTCTCGAGAACAACTGATGCGAAGTTAAACCAAGTAAGCAACACCCTTAGATTCAGTGCACTTTGCTTTGCAGAATTTGACTAACCTTTGCAGCTAGTGAGAATATACAAGCCATTGAACAAAATGACAGCATTGCTTCACTTCAAAAGCAAAACCGATGTTAAAGATGAAGTGATGTGTAAGTCAAGACGATACACTGCAAAGAACACAGTTCTGGAAAAAGAACAAAAATATGAAATATAAATGTTTACAATATTTAAGAAAAACACAGCTTTGCCTTATTTAATGCATGGTCATATCGAATCCGTACTTCACCAAACAATCTCATTTTTGAAATTGTTATTGATATGAGTAGACACGAGACTGAAGAACCTGGTTTTAGGTTTGTCGGGAGCTCTTTTTAACACCACAATAGTTTAGCCAAACCAACTTTTATTAACCCTCATGTGGTTCACAACCTACATATGACTCTTTGTTCTGTGGAACACAACAGAAGATATTTTGAGAAATGGTTTTGTGTCCATGCAATTGAAGTCAATGGGGTTCGATGTTGTTTGGTTTACCGATGATCTTCAGAATATCTTCGTTTGTGTTCTGCTGAGGAAAGTCATACAGGTTTGGAATGACATGAGGGTGATTTCAGTTTTGGGTGAGCTGTCTTTTTAAGGACCCCTGTGTCATGTGTCACAGACCCCATGATCTGAATGCTTTTCTAACACCTCAACCACTCAACATCTGCAAACCAATGACACGCTTAAACTTTCCGAACACCTCTACACAATCGTTTTTCCAACTTTTCAGTCACTTTAAAAGCTTTAGCTGTTGGCTTCTCAAATGTTTTTTTCTTCTCTGTGTCATCAAGGGTCTCCCGACCTTATTTCTTTTGAACTGAGACCCCAGTTTCTTCCTGTCACCTTCTCTCACGCTGGGTGTGTTTTCAGATCACTGTAGATCATAAAGCTTTACACAAGAATTACAAACTTTGGCTGATGATATATGTGGGGCTCATGGACTCTTATTATCTGGCTGACTCTTAATATATACCTTTAACCCAAAGAACATCCCAGTTTCCCAAAAAGTTCTTTGTAGTGGAAAAAGGTTCTTAAAAAGTATTATTATTAAAGAATGTCTTGGTCTGATTAAGAAAATAAAAGATAAAGTGAGATAAAAGGTGATTTACCAGATCTAATCATGTCAATATCAGCGTTAGCTTCAATAGTGGGTGGTATTTTTTCTTATTTTATGACTTCAATGTGATTTAGATATTCACATATGAATTAGAAATAGGATAAAAACACACAGATTTGCTTTGTACATATATTTTATTTCATGCATATGTTTTATACAGCATATTTTACAGTATATATGCTTTTATGTGAGTGTAACTTGGACACATTCAGAGATTGTAAAACCCCCGATCAGATGAAAGAATGAAGTCCTTCCTGGGTGGTGGTTTTGACCTTGACACCAAAATAAAGATGTGTGGCTTCTAAATGTGGTTACAGACTTGAAACATTTGCAGCGGAGATGTATTTCAGTGAAACTCACGTGCAGACGTTTAAGTTGGTGCAGATGGTGTTTGGATCGTCACTGGTGCTGATCTCTTCGACTAAAGTGCTTGAATCCTTACTAACCAAACTCTTGCACTGGGCTTTCAAAAAACCACTTTGATCACAGGCGTCAAGCAACTTGTTTTTTATTTCATCCTATGGAAAATATGGGCATTTTACACGATATACCATATATTCTATATAAAGAACCTTTCTTGTTCTATGTAAGGTGTTAAAGGCACAGTGACTGAATGTGTGAGGTACGTCATCGTGACGCTCACCGGTGTTGAGGTCGTGGAGATAGATTTTTTCACCTTTTTCACCACCCATTTACACACCCAGCAAACACCAGGCTTTCGTCCTGTCATACGGTCAGCCTGACAAATGCATCAAATGTGCACAGATAAGGAAAATCTTGAAATGAATAAAATACGTTTGTCCACAGCTGCGCATACGTTGAGTTATGGTGTACGAACAAGAGGAGTGTTGTGTTTGAATTTGTAGAACAGATGTGAGATTGTATTTTGCATTAATGCATGCATGCAAAATGATTATTTTAAACACAAAATTTTAATGAGCAGACGAAACTTACAGGCATCTCATCGACATCGTCGGAGGAGGCAACTTCACGAATCTCCCAGTGAACTGCACAGGCTGTCCAAAATAAAGAATAAAACGAATTTAAATTAGTTGACCTTCATACACTTTGAGCATCTTACTGAAAGAAAGTGCTGATTTTACCTGAGCATATGAGCAAGGTGATAAGAAAGACGTTGCGGAGCATCTTAGATGATGAGCTGTGACCTGAACAATGAAGAATCCTTCACAGTCTGATCCTCTGTGTTCTTCAGAAACCCTTGGACTCTTTCTTATAAGGCTTTGCATCAACTGCAATGAGTCTTTTTATTTCTAACCACAAACCACAGACAGATGATCTTTCGAAATACTATTGCTGGAGCAGTAATAAGAATGTAAGAGGGATGTTTTTATGGAACAACAAAATGACTAATGGTAAGTATGTGTGTGTGGACCATATGTCCCCACAAAGATAGTAATAGCAGTCACCTTCTGACCTTGTGGGGGCATTTTTTGGTCACCCTGAGAAAAACAGCTTAGAAATCGTACTGAATGATGTTTATTTGAAAATGTAAAAATGCTGAACGTTTTCTCGGATTTAGGTTTAGGTGTAGGGTTAGGCAGGGGCGCAGATGGGATTTTTTAACTCCACTCGCGCCTCTTGCCTTTTCTCTCGAGTGGTGTGTACGTGTGTGTTTCATTAGGTTGTTTTCCCCATTGACTTGGGGTGGCGTAGTCACTACTAGTTGGCCACACGTGCCAACACAACAATTTCATCACTTTCATTCATTTTTCGTGAACTGTCCCTTTAAATTCTGAGCGCAGACCAGACAAGAGCTGCGCCCTCCGGAGGTCACATTTGTCTACAGCACAGCAGCCCTGTTATTGTGCTTCCGCCTGTGTCTGCCCCCCACCCGATTCTGAACTGAAGCAGTGACGGAAAAATAATTAAGGGAGCGGCGGGCCTGTCCGACACTACTTAGGCTAATGTACATAGCGGAAACCCTGATTAATCCTCAGTTTTACCGATGTTTGTCGCCTTTCATAGGGACAGCGAGGGGGACGGATCGGGTCACTATGAATATGAGGGGGCCATGTCCCCCCGTCCCTAGTGCCATCTGCGCACCTTGGGTTAGGGGATAGAATATAGAGTTTATGCAGTATGAAAAGTCCCCCAAAAATACAGAAACCCAACATGTGTGTTTGTGTTAGAAGTGACTTGAAACACTTATTGTTGGTCCAAATACTCAGATTTCTCAGAATGTCCCATGTGGTTTGGTAAGGACTCACTACTAAAGTTAATGAAGAACTAGCTTAGTTTTCATTTCATAAATGCACACATACAGTATATTCTGAACATTATTAAAGGGCTCTTATTATTATTAGGGGGAAATAAAATACTGTTGAAAAACTTTATTGATTTAGAGCCTTGGTCTTAAATCTCAATGCGTGAAAACAACCGACAAAAGTGAAATTTAGCAGCGAGTCGGTATCATTTTAAGCTTGCATGCTGTGTGCCATTTGTGTTATATGAAAATACTTTAGTATTATTCTTTAGTATTATTTATCTTCAGATATAGCAAACTTAGGTTAATTGAAAAGAAATGACATTTGCATTAATGAAGCACAGATGATTGTTTGTTCAATAGATATATTTTATTACATGTACACGTATACATGTAGATTTAGTAAATGCTGCTAGTAATCTGTACTCATTAGGAAATTGTCAAATTCTGGATCAGATGAAGGAATGAACTTCTTTGAGAATGATGATGTTGACCTGTAACAACAATGAAAACACAGTTAAGACTAGACAACAGTAGTAAATATGACCAGTCAAAGAATGAAACATACAGTAACTTTTTGCAGATAACACCATGCAGGCAATAGATTATAAGAATTCACACCGGAAATGTTGTCTATTTTGCTGAAACTCACTTGCAGACTCCAACGTTGATGCAGATAGTTTTTGGACCATCGGTGGTGCTGAGATCCTCCACCAAAGTGCCCAAATACATATTAACAAAACTCTTGCATAAGCGTTTCAAAAAGCCAATTTTCTCACAGACGGCATAAAGATCTTGTTTAATTTCTTCCTAAGGGAAATTGCATAATTTGTACACTATTATTATGTATTTTTAAGGTGTAAAAGGTTTAACGTGAGAAGCATGACATCATGACACTTACCTGGGTTGAATTCGGGGAGATCATTTTTTTCACCTTTTTCATGACCCAAGTACACGCCCAACAAACGCCAGGCAGCTTCTGTTTTGTCATTTTGTCAGCCTGACAAACATATCAAACACGCACAAATGACAAAAATCTTGAATCTCAGGGTTTGCAGAACAGATCTGCATTAACGCCATACATGAAACTTTCAACAAACATTTCACGAGCAGGAGAAACTTACAGGCATCTCATCGACATCCTCAGAGGACTCCACTTCACGAATCTCCCAGTGAACTGCACAGACTGTAAAATAAAGAATAAAAAGAGTTAACAATAGATGATCCTTCATACACTTTGACAATCTTACTGAAAGAAAGTGTTGATATTACCTGAACATATGAGCAAAGTGACAAGAAAGACGTTGCGGAGCATCTTAGATGATGAGCTGTGACCTGAAGAATCTTTCACAGTCTGATCCTTCAGAAGCCTCTGGGCTCTTTCTTATAAGGCTTTGTATCAACCGCAATGATTCTTTCTTTCTTTCCAACCACAAACCACAGACAAAACATCACTGCTAACTTTGTTGGCCTCGTGAACACATCAGATACAAATGTATAATATAATGCAATGTAAGTCGCTTTGCATAAAAGCGTCAGCCAAATGCATAAAAATGTAAATGTGAAATGAACATGGGTACCTGTAATATGAATAATTAATATTTGTTAAAAATATATATTTTTGACTAGCCTACTTTAGATGCTATTTCTGCTTTTGCATTTTGCTGTGATTGTGCATTTATCACTTTGATTGATGCTGTAAGTTGGAAGTCGTAGTTTTTTTCTGGACAAAAAAACTGCACTGAAACAAACAATTAATAAATGTAAAAAGTGACAGCTTAGAAAAGTACATTAGTAGGCTACATTTTTTAATAACAAATAAAAATCTGTGGTAAAACAGGGAATTGAGTAGGACTCGAAAACAGCAGCTCGGAATCGATTCTTTGAATCAATTCTTTCGATTCCCAAACCAGGAATTGGAATCGACTCCAAAAAATTCAGAATCGAACAGTCCTAGTGTAGATGTTTAACATGGTAGGGTTTTCCCTGTAAATGCACACAAAGTAGTCAATCGATGTTACAGACTGCATGCATAATGAGTACACTGAATATCATACAAGAACAGTCTTTGATGTAAATTCCCATGGACGTGTGTAGTCGTTAAATACAAAATACACTACTCAAAATAAATAATATCTGTTTCTAAACATAGAATAACACAGTAAGGATGATTTGTGGGCAGTTATGTAGGTAAATCTTAATCTCAAGCTGACCAAACCCTTGCCTTTACGTTAACAGTCCAGTAATGTTACTTGAGGTTCAAAGCTAAAACTGTCAGAGGTTGCCCTCTATCGGATCGTAATGGTATTACATCTACGCATGTTTACGGTTACTAAACCTTATCCAGGCGCATGAACAGCGTTGGGTAACAAGGTTAAAACGATCAAAGCAATGCATAACAGCATTTGAACATCAAGATTTAAACGAAGCCATTGTGATATGTTTAAAGGCATTTCCAAAGTCACCTTTATATAACAAACAGAAGTCAGCAGGTTTATTCTCTGATTTCATTTATTCTTATAAAAGGAACCATTGTTTGTGTAGATTCTCCCTCGTGATGTTTTCTGAGTTTATATTTTGAGTTCTTGCCTACCAAAGAATTAACAGTTAACTGCCATAAAACGCATTGTCTTCACTTATATTTACATTATATGTATTAGGTCTATATACAGTCGTGGCCAAAAGTTTTGAGAATGACACAAATATTAATTAACAGTGATGTTTATATGTTTTTGTCAGATGTTACTATGGTATACTGAAGTATAATTACAAGCATTTCATAAGTGTCAAAGGCTTTTATTGACAATTACATTAAGTTTACGCAAAGACTCAATATTTGCAGTGTTGACCCTTCTTTCTCAAGACCTCTGCAATTGGCCCGGGCGTGCTGTCAATCAACTTCTGGGCACATCCTCACTGATGGCAGCCCATTCTTGCATAATCAATGCTTGGAGTTTGCCAGAATTTGTAGGTTTTTGTTTTGCTTGAGGATTGACCTCAAGTTCTCTATGGGATTAAGGTCTGGGGAGTTTCCCGGCCATGGACCCAAAATGTTGATGTTTTGGTCCGAGCCACTTAGTTATTACTTTTGCCTTATGGCAAGGTGCTCCATTACGCTGGAAAAGGCATCGTTCATCACCAAACTGCTCTTGGATGGTTGGGAGAAGTTGCTCTCTGAGGATGTTTTTGTACCATTCTTTGTTCATGGCTGTGTTCTTCGGCAGAATTGTACGGTCTCACACATGAATGGTCTCAGGATGCTTTACTGTTGGCATGACACAGGACTGATTGTAGCGCTCACCTTTTCTTCTCCGGACAATCTTTTTTCCGGATGCCCCAAACAATGGGAAAGGGGATTCATCCCGGAAAATGACTTTACCCCAGTCCTCAGCAGTCCAATCCCTGTACCTTTTGCAGAATATCAGTCTGTTCCTGATGTTTTTCCCAGAGAGAAGTGGCTTCTTTGCTGCCCTTCTTGACACCAGGCCATCCTCAAAAAGATGCACTCACACCTGCCTGCTGCCATTCCTGAGCGAGCTCTGCACTGGTGGTGCCCCGATCTCGCAGCTGAATCAACTGTACAAGACCATCCTGGCGCTTGCTGGACTTTCTTGGGCGCCCTGAAGCCTTCTTCACAACAATTGAACATCTCTTCTCGAAGTTTCTGATGATCCGATAAATGGTTGATGTAGGTGCACTAGCAGCAATAGCCTTGCCTGTGAATCCTTTTTTTGTGCACCGCAATGACTGCACGTGTTTCCTTGCAGGTAACCATGGTTAACAGAAGAAGACCGATGATTTCCAGCACCACCCTCCTTTTAAAGCTTCCAGTCTGTTATTCTAATTCAATCAGCATCACAGAGTGATCTCCAGCCTTGTCCTCGTCAATCACTGACATGATGTCAGCTGGTCTTTTTGTGGCAGGGTTGAAATGGAATGTAGATGTTTTTTTTTGACTAAGTTCATTTTCATGGCAAAGAGGTACTTCACAATAAAATTAAATTCATCTGATCACTCTTCATAACATTCTGGAGTATTATGCCATAATAAAAACTGAGGCAGCAGACTTTGTGAAAATTAATATTTGTGTCATTCTCAAAACTTTTGGCCACGACTGTACAATTTGATGTGACGTGTTAAAAAATATTCGTTAACACTGCTGATGCCAATGAAAGCTATGAACAAGCATAGAAAGTTATGACAAAAATATAGTACTTTATCTCAGAATTCTTCTACAATATTTTTTTCAAATGGTCTGTGGTTGGAAAGAAATACTGTGGTTTGTACAAAGCCCTGTAAGAGATGGACCACAGGCTTCTGAGGAACACAGAAGATCAGACTATAAAAGATTCTTTATCGGCTGGTTACAGGTCATCATCCAAGATGCTCCAGATTGTCTTTCTTGTCACCTTGCTCATATTCTCTGCAGGTGAACCTGCACTGCTGTGATTATAAAATGACTTCATATTTGATTTTAGTCAAATACATATTTCGAATAAGTGTTTTCATTAAGATGCAGTTTGAAAGACCGTATTTTAATAACCATTTTTATTTATTGCTTTCAACAGCCCGTGCAGATGAAGTGGACTCCACTGAAATCCAATTTAAAGAGGTTTCTGTAAGCCTATATTACGATAGAGACAAGTGTTAGTGGTGCAGTGGTCGAAGATGATGTGCTTTATCTATTTTCTGTCCGATTCTTATCTGTGCAAATTTGATGTATTTTTCAGGAGTTGCAAAGGCTGGAGATAAGTGTTCGCTCGCCATGCAAAAAACTTGTTGAAAAGGTGAAAAAATTCATCATTCCTGATACAACACAGGTAGGTGCCACACAGATCAAGTAAATATATACAAATGAAAAAATGAATTGGTATGATATATTTACATATACATATGTGTACAGTATGTGTAAAGATTTTTACATTTTTACAGATCATTTTCTAGGACAAAATTGAGAAACTTTTCTATATCGCCTGTGATCAATTGCCTCTTTTCAAATCTGCCTGCAAGTCCCTTTTGGATAAGCATGTGACCAAGATGGCTCAAATAATCAAGACTGCTGACGCAAACACTGTCTGTAAGAAAATCCGTGCCTGCAAATGTTTGTCATTGGAACAGAAAAAGAGTTCAAAAATGCAACGGCGAAAAAATATTAAAAAAAAACAACCATTTGATTTTACTGTCAAATATTGTAAAGTTGTGTTTTTAGTATTGTCCAAGTGTTCTTCAACAAGAGTACATTTTTTAAGGGTGCAATACATCTTAAAAAAGTCTTTGAGTGATCCATAGCAACTGATTATCTTGTTGAAATAGTCATGTTTGGTTGTCATTTGTTTGTTTTTAAAGTTCTAACAATCACAGCTGATATTGTATACCTTAACTTTACCAAAAGTATTTTTATAGTGTAGTTTTCTATGAAGGTTTATTTACCGCTAATGTAAATAATAAACAAGGAGAGTAATAATAACATTTTCTTTGGTCTGCTTCACTCCTAGGTCAGAACCAGCTCTTTGTTGCATCTGATCGAGCGCATCAACAATCTCTGAACGAGGAGAAAAACAAACAAAGCTTTGCATGCATTAAAAAATAAATAAATATGCATAAAAAATGAAGTATTTCTGTGTCTTCAGTTTTTTGTAAACTGTAGCAAATATTTTCAAATAAGAAAACCGACTTTAAAAATACAATTTTGACATGATTATGAACACTTCATTTAAGGTAAGATTTAAATGCCAACAATGAGTGCAGGCACTTCTAATAAATAATTATATAAAATGTATTAGGAGCACTGCAATGCAATTGTGAAATGTGTCAGTCTGAAAATCAATTCAAAAGTTGATTTAATTTATCCGTCAAGTTTCTCCCACTACCACATTTTCAGAACTCTCTCCTCAGGTGATCCAGATCCAATTTACAAAACTCCACTATGGACAAAAGTGCTGGGGTTCATTGACTATTACACAAGCTATGAACCATCGATTTATGTCAGGTTGATGTCACTTATTATGTTAGCTTGAGAAAGCCCTGAAAGTTTCCCTTAAACTTCATCATCTTATTTCTGTCAGGACCACTGTCATCAAATATTTAAACAATAGCGATATTTAAGGTTTAAGATTGATATAAGAGCAATTTTGCATTGAATTGTTTTGTGACTTATGTCTCATTCATGTGTTGTCTCATATGCCTTCCCATAACGTCATGTGTCCATAACATAAAAATGCTACAGTAGAGATGTCAACATGTATTTAAAGGGACATGGAATAAGCCAAGAGCACTGTGTAAGCACATCTAGTATATAGTATGGTACATTGAAATGTTGTTGCGTCGTTATATCTTGTATAATATTAAGAGCTATGAATCAGAAACAGAATCAGAATGAGCTTTATTTGCCAATTGTGCACACACAGACAAGCAACTTGTTGTGGTTTCAGAAGCTCAGAATGAAAAACAAATACAGTATAGACAATCACAGGAAATGGGGAAAAATGAATATGCATAAAAGATAAAAATAAATACACTGACCAAAATTATAAACGCAACACTTTTGTTTTTGCCCCCATTTTTCATGAGCTGAACTCAAAGATCTAAGACTTTTTCTATGTACACAAAAGGCCTATTTCTCTCAAATATTGTTCACAAATCTGTGTTAGTGAGCACTTCTCCTTTGCCTTGATAATCCATCCACCTCACAGGTGTGGCATATCAAGATGCTGATTAGACAGCATGATTATTGCACAGGTGTGCCTTAGGCTGGCCACAATAAAAGGCCACTCTAAAATGTGCAGTTTTATCACACAGCACAATGCCACAGATGTCGTTTTAAGGGAGCGTGCAATTGGCATGCACAATGTCCACCAGAGCTGTTGCCTGTGAATTGAATGTTCATTTCTCTACCATAAGCCGTCTCCAAAGGCGTTTCAGAGATTTTGGCAGTACATCCAACCGGCCTCACAACCGTAGACCACTTGTAACCACACCAGCCCAGGACCTCCACGTCCAGCATCTTCACCTCCAAGATTGTCTGAGACCAGCCACCCGGACAGCTGCTGCAACAATCGGTTTGCATAACCAAAGAATTTCTGCACAAACTGTCAGAAACCGTCTCGGGGAAGCTCATCTGCATGCTCGTCGTCCTCATCGGGGTCTCGACCTGACTGCAGTTTGTCGTCGTAACCGACTTGAGTGGGCAACGGCTCACATTCGATGGCGTCTGGCACTTTCGAGAGGTGTTCTCTTCACGCATGAATCCCGGTTTTCACTGTACAAGGCAGATGGCAGACAACGTGTATGGCGTCGTGTGGGTGAGCCATAACCCTAACCCAGCCATTGAAGAGGAGTGGACCAACATTCCACAGCCCACAATCAACAACCTGATCAACTCTATGCGAAGGAGATGTGTTGCACTGCGTGAGGCAAATGGTGGTCACACCAGATACTGACTGGTTTTCGGACCCAGATCCCCCCGGACCCCCCAATACAGTAAAACTGCACATTTTAGAGTGGCCTTTTATTGTGGCCAGCCTAAGGCACACCTGTGCAATAATCATGCTATGCCACACCTGTGAGGTGGATGGATTCTCTCGGCAAAGGAGAAGTGCTCACTAACACAGATTTAGACAGATTTGTGAACAATATTTGAGGCATTTATATTGCGCTTATTGTGTATTGCTGTACACCCAAAGCGCTTTACAATCATATGAGGGGGGGTCTCTCCTCAACCACCACCAGTGTGCAGCATCCACCTTGATGATGCGACGGCAGCCACTAGTACAACAGCGCCAGTGCGCTCACCAAACACTAGCTGTAGGTGGAGAGGAGAGATAGAGCCAATTCAGAGCGTGGGGATTATTAGGAGGCCATGATTGACAAGGGCCAGTGGTGGGATTCTGGCCAGGACACCGGGGTTACACCCCTACTCTTTACGAGAAGTGCCATGGGATCTTTAATGACCACAGGGAGTCAGGACCTCGATTTAACATCTCATCCGAAAGACGGCTATATACTGTATACAGCCCTGCTTTCCTCTTGCATCCTCAACACCTGCTGTAAATATTACGAACTACTAGATGGCGCCATCCCGTCCAATCCTACAAACCTTTTAAAAACCGCGTTTCCATTATTTTGTATAGCTTTTATTTTATTTGTTAAATTATGCCATAAAATAAAGTATTCTTAATTATAGAATAATTGAATATAAGTCAAAATTGAATATATCAAAATGTGATGGCAAACATTTTAGTAAGAGTGAAACTCAAAATAAGCAGAAACAGCATTTCAAACATACACGGAAAATGTCCTACTCAGAAAATAAGACACGGCTTGGAATATGGAGCTTGGAGTTTTGCAGATAATGCACAAGTATGTCTGGGTGACATAGCTTTTAAAGGGTCATTGCACTTCTAGAAAGTGCTTCTACTTCAATAATGTGGGTTTAACATGCTCAACATACTTCAAAAATTGCCAGAGACAGCCCTCTATCGGGTTGTAATGGTAGTTACGCCTAGGCACACATTTGAGCTGATGATTGTTTATCTCGGTAACTTTTGATTAGTTTCATTTAGTTATTGTTTATATTTCGACTATTTCATAATTCGTGTTGTAATTCTTTACTTAACGGTCATTTATTTCACCAAGACTGATTATTTCTGAGAGGTTTTGCATTTTGCACGTCACTTCCTGTTTTACCACCTGCATGAAGAGATGTGTCACAATTTTTAAAGTGATTTTTCGGTCTTCAAATAAGTCATCTGATTAAACAACTGTAAGGTACATCTCTCTCTCTCTCTTAGTTCACAAGCTGGCAAAAGTGGTTTGTAGATTTACGTGTACATATTGTAATAAATTAATTTAACTATTTAAACTGCATTACTTTCACCTGCTTTACCTTAATAACTTGCGGCGAAACCTCTTGGGCGATTTTTACTATATAAACATATTTTTCTTGGTCCTGCTTCCTGTCTAAACCCAATCCATAACCCAAGAGACCTACCTTAACCTGGAGTTTATATGTTGACAAGATACTTTTCGTGTTTCTATGCTTTGTACAAGTTGCAGTGAGGTTCTATTCGTAAACATCAGTTAACATGAAAAAATGCACCAAAGCACAACTTATTCAGCATTTACTCATATTTGTTATACCACCGGGCTGTTCAATGCTTCAATCTGATTTGTTGAAAAACGTTCTATTGGTATTCATTAACTTTCAGTTAAATGCACACCTATGAAGGTGTTCCAGATCTGCTGACCGCATTACAGTTCCATATGACTTCGCCAAGTTTAAACAACAGGTTATAGTGTAGCCTACAGGCCATCACCTCACACAGCACCCTGCTCTTGATCTGACGTTTATAATGTCAAACTTCACTGTTAATGGAAACATGTGCAGTTTCGTTTCAATAAACAAAGCATTTCAAAAACAAGAAATATATATACAGAAATCGAATAAATAAAATAACTAAATAGAAAAACAAAATGCATTAATAAACACTGATAGCCCGCTGGTTCGTTTTCCTCTTCATGCTGCTTACAACTAATAATAAATATGGTTTTGTTAGACCTACTCTTTCAAAAGTTTGCGTGATGTTTTTTACTGCTGAAGATAGAATACGAGAAATAATTCATTTATAATCACTGGCTTTTCTGTCACATTACCGCAAACACGCAGGTGTGCGCACGATCTCTCGCTCACTCACTCTCATATGGAGTTTATGTTAACAAATGAAACTTTATTGTAGCCTAAAGTGTTACCAACACTTTTTTAAATAAAAATCAGGTAACAAATATGTTTTCAATGCAAGCTTCTGAAAAACTGAAATAAAGTATAACATAATTATAATAATTAAGATCAGGGGCAGACTTACCATTAGGCAAAGGTAGGCAATCGCCTGGGGCCCCGAGCTAACAGGGGCCCCCAAAAGCAAGGGGTGGACTTAACCAATAAGCCATGTCAGCTGCCACGTAGAGCCCCAAGTAATCATTAAAATAGTCGGGATATCCCTGTTAACGTTTTACGTTATTACATCTGTACGAAGGCACTCCCCCCATTATAGATTAGAGTGGACCTTCCATTAGCACCGTATATGTCACGACTGGTGAGGGAACAAGGACACAGTACAGAGGACCCAGACGCAGACAGCGGATAAGGGGTTAACAAGACATCTAATAAAATATAAATACAAAACAAAGACCCATGTGGGGGAACATAACAAAACATGGGAATACGAAAACACGACAGGACAGGACTAAAACTGACTACATCTACAGAAGACTAAAATTAACACTTGACATAGTATACAAATAACTAAACTGAACTAGACTAACAAAGCACAGACACTCACCAGACAAACGACAATGAACCAGCACAGGACAATGAAACAAGAGGACTATATAAAGGGGACTAAATCAAGAAGGGAACAGGTGCGGGACATTAACTAATTAACAAGCAATAACGAGACGAAAGGGCGGGAACAGAGACGCCACACCGGAGAGAGGGAGTATATGGAATGCCAAAACTGTCTGTCTCCACATAAAACAAGAGGTTCTATCATGGTTCTGCCACTAGGTCAAGAAAAGCAAGACAAGGTGGGGCAGAACCATGACAGTATATGCGCGAGACGAGTTCGACACCAGCTAGAGAAAGTTAACGCAGCGGCGGAATTAGTAGAACTGCCCCCAGCGAGAGTGTCATTGTGTGGTACATTAGCTGCCAAACGAAGTAAAAGTCGCAGGGAAATAAAACAACAAAGAACGCAGCTAAACCAGCGGAGAGGAAAAAAGACGATTTACAAAAGATTGTTGCCAAAGTCTCTGCTTTTCCCCACACAAACTCCACCGCTGCTCCTACAGCAGTAGCACATCTCTCTCCCGCCAGACACAGCACTCTCCCGGCCACGAGCAATGATAATGTGCCAGTGAGTATTTCTCCATGAACACCGACAACAGTTATAATGACTGATGACCAAAACATCTGTCAAACAAAGAGGGAGAGGGGTAGTTCAAAGGTTGTTTGACTCCGCTGCGCAGACCGATGGGCACATAAAGACATAATATAATAACGTCAGTACAGTGCTAACGATTCATACTGTACACACTGTAGTGTTTTTAATCCCTTTACAAAACACGCAACCATTTGTACAGCTAACACTTTTCACTTTATTCTCACTTCTTCTCACCGTCCTTCTTCATCCAATTACTCACTCGCGCCCCCCAGTGGCGCAGCATCACATTACACATAATAAAGCAAGTTATACTGTGATATGGACCATTAGTATTACTTATGGGCGAAAAAGTCTTATAAAAAAGGCTTATATAAATATTTTCAACTTTTCTGTTTGATTGAATAAATTTAATTCTTTATATAACTTATTAGTTTTCATTTCATCAAAATTTTTTAGAACTTTAATATAAGTGTTTTGTTAAGACACTTATCCCATGTTTTTCATTTGGGAATTCATTATTATATATTTTTTAATTAGTCAGTATCTAAATGTTGTTTATTAAGCTTAGTTTTCCCCTGTCACTTTGACTGGGGGTGAAAAGTTGTGTGCTTTGAGGAGGAAGAAAAATAAGGGTTGCAGTAAAGTAAAATGGTGCATAGTTGGGGCCCCCATACATGGATTTGCCTAGGGCCCCCAAATCACTAAATCCGCCCCTGATTAAGATTACAAGGCATTTTTGACGTGCTTGAGGGACCATTCACAAGTCGCATCTTTTGCGCGCGCAAGTTCGTTAATTTAAATGTAGACTCGCGCAAGCGCTAAAATAGAGAGATTATTTCTAGGCGCGTCAGCACCGCATCGATATGACAATATTTTTGCTGCATCCCATGGTTGCTTAGCAACGGCAGACGCAAGGAGTGCGCAAACCCCCCTGGTGCTTTTGAAGAAAGGAGAAAGCAGCGCGGCCCGCGTTTTGCACGTGGGTTTAGACGCGAAATGTGAATGGCCCCTTAAATGTTATAAAAAGGAACGTTTGCAAAGTAGAGAAATTTTACTTCTGACAAATCAGAGATGATGTGTCAAATTCAGTAGCTACTCATTTATCAGTATTGCATGGAAAGGGGATCAGTTCAAATATTCAATGCTAAAAGAAAATTATATGGGTTTAGAAGGACATGAAAAACAAAAAAATTGGATGAACCTTAGAAAGTCACAGGTTGGCTAAAGATCTAAAGATAAACTGTGGGCAGCTACAGGTAGACAGTTAAACCACACTGCCTCACGTTAACTGTTTTTTTGCATTGTCATAGGCTATGTCTGTCTCACAGTGAATGATGGTGAGATTAACATCAATTAATCTCTATGTCATCACCACACGTTGAACAAACATCTGCGTCTGTTCAGCTGAGACAAGACATGCTAGACTTATTGTGTAAGAAACAAGAAACTCTTGAGAAATCAAATGCATTTTAATAAACAAAGTTCTGCAGTCGCGCAGATGGCACTGGGGACCGGTGGGACATGAACCCTTCAGATTCCGATCCGTTCCCCTCACTCTCCCTATGAAAGGTGACAAACATGGGTAAACTGGCAGCTTTTCACCCTCCTCCATTCTCCAATAGCTGCTAAATACACTTTAATGGTAGAGAAAGCTCTCTCTTTATCTAGCAGATCCTGTAGGAAGCACAAAATATCTCTTACAGCACACTGAAAAGGGACTATATGACTCCGCTCACACCACTCCTCAAAGACTCGCCATTTATTGCTATAAAGTGAGCACTCTGAATAGTGTGTATGACGGCAGACCAGCCGCATTCAAATTCCACCCCTCATGGGCCAAGCCGAAAGGGCTATCTTGTCTGGGTGAGGATGGTACATTTCTCCCCCTGCCTGCGACAGAAGGTCCCTCCGTAGAGGGAGGGGCCACGGTTGACCTGCTAACAGTTGAATTATCTCTGCCACCCACGGTTTGGACGGCCAGTGCGGAGCTATCAGTATTAACGATAGACCTTGCTCCCTCACCCTGGCTAGAGTGGGGGAAATTAGACTCAGCGGAGGGAAAGCATACAGAAGTACGTCTGGCCATGCGTGGGCTAAGGCATCCACACTCAGCGGTGCATTTCCATCCGTTAGCGAGAAATACAGAGGGCATTGAGCATTTTCTTGTGAGGCGAATAGATCTACGGCAGCCTGAACGCATCTCTGCCATATTTGGGACACTACCTGGGGGTGGAGTCTCCACTCCCCGTATAAGGGATTTCCCCTGGACAGCAAGTCCGCTCCCCTGTTTAAAATCCCCGGAACGCGAGTCGCTCTGAGGGATAAAAGCCTTGTATCGGCCCATACAATTAGTCTCTCTGCCAACTGATGCAACTGTAGAGAGCGTGTGCCTCCCTGTCGATTGATGTATGCCACCACTGTGGTATTGTCTGTTTTCACCAGAACATGCTGGCTTTTGATGAAGCCCAGAAAATGTTTCAGCACTAACCATACTGCCATCAACACCAAATAATTTATATGTTTGTGAGTCAGCTGCGGAGGCCACAAGCCGTTCACCGACCTGCCCATTAAAGTCGCTCCCCACCCCAGCAATGACTTGTCCGTTGTCATAGTAACTCTCGATGACACCGCCCCTAAAGGAATCCCCGTCCTGAACGTCACGGGGCTTTTCCAGTGCCTGAGTGCTCTGACGCACGCGTGAGTGATTCCCACCGGCCGGCCCAAATGCCGCCGAGAGCACAGACGCAAACGCGCGATCCAGCGCTGAAAATCCCTCATTTTGAGCAGTCCCAACTGCACTACACAAATCACTGAGGCCATAAGCCCCAGCATTCGTAAGCATAGTCTGTACGGTACCACTTTACCCATCTGAAAACGGTCGAGGCATTGTGTGAAAGACGCGATCCTCTCTTCTGTCAGTGTTACTCGGTACGAGAGGGAATCTATGTTGAGCCCCAGATAATCTGTCTGCTAAAAAGGCTCCAGTCAGCTCTTTATCATATTGATCTTGAACCCCAAATTGCCGAGGTGATTTAACACATCTCCGCATCTTTCACTGCTTGCTCTCTCGACGAAGAGCATATGAGATAATCGTCTATGTAAGACAATATTCTTATTCCCTTGTTCCTCAACGGGAACAGAGCTGCTTCCACACACTTGGTAAAAACCCTTGGGGCTAACGACAGCCCGAATGGAATAGTTTGAAATTCGTAAGCTGTGCCTCGGTGTGCAAA
This sequence comes from Triplophysa rosa, assembly GCF_024868665.1. Classification (NCBI taxonomy): domain Eukaryota; kingdom Metazoa; phylum Chordata; class Actinopteri; order Cypriniformes; family Nemacheilidae; genus Triplophysa; species Triplophysa rosa. The sequence goes on along the minus strand of NC_079899.1, from coordinate 24,315,009 downwards.
TCTGAGGAATTTTCTGTGAGAGGGGTAAATATCTATGTGAAAATATGCGTCTGCCAGATCGACTGTCACAAACCAATCGTTTGGACGAATCGATCGACAGAGTACTTTGTGTGTTAACATTCTGAATGAATACTTTCACAGGTGCTTGTTTAACACACGAAGGTCCAGAATAGGATGGAGGGCTGTGCCCCCTTTCTTTGGGATAACAAAATAGTGGGAGTAAAAACCCTGACGGCTCTCCTCCTCGGGCACTACTCTGATCGCCCGTTTGTTTAACAGAGTTTCGATTTCGGCTGTCAGTACGCGGGCCGATTCCCCCTCCGCCACTGACATCAAAACCCCGTTGAACCGAGGTGGTTTCATTGCGAATTGAAGCCTGTATCCCCATGAAATCGTAGCTAAGACCCACGGATGAACTGCACATGTGCGCCAGTCTGCTATGCGGGCCGAGAGAAGACCTCCGTATACTTCCGCCCCGCTGGCGTCGCATAGTGATGACGTCATCACAATCGCTGTGCGGGCTTTGGCCGAATGAGCGAGCACTCCCCCAGTGGTGAGACTAGGGGAGCGCTTCTCATGTCTTTCCACTTTAGAGAATCTTTTTTGTGTTTGGGACATATCGCCCTCGGCTGCTTGCCTGGTTGCGATAGTGGAATGTTTATTCTTATGTTTTCTGAATTCGGGGAGCATTCCGCCCTCGGCCCGTGGCCTGGATGCGAAAATGCGTTCTTTACTCTTATATCCCCTGCACATAAAAGCATTCGAGAACATATTGTGAGTGCTTGGTGACACTGAACAGAACACTGAGCTCTCTGAGCTCGAGGAGAACAACTCCAACTGGCCCTTACTGAACTGAACACAATTGGTCCGTTTTCCCCCTTTCTTCTCTTCGCGGGTGGAGAGAGAAGGGCTGGGGAATAGCTGCATGTCAGGCCGCACACTTCTTCTTCCTCTCCTCTGGGTTTGGCGGACGGTTCTTAGCTGCTGCGTATGAATGCTTTCCCCATGGCCCAGGGCCATCCGAACGTGGTCGCTGGCCTGCATGTTGTCAGGTGAGCCAGTCTCGGACCTCTAGCACCCATCGGTCTCCCTCTCGCCGCTGCGGCTGCTGTGAAGTACACTGCCTCACGTAAACTGTTTCTTGCCTTATCATTTGTCTGTCTCACAGTGAATGACGGTGAGATTAAATATCATCAGTTCATTTCAACATATCCTTGAGTAGATTGTTGTATCATCACCACATCTTGTTGAACAAACGACTTATTGTGTAAGAAACACTTGAGAAATCAAATGCATTTTAATAACAAAGTTATGGTCCATATCCATTTAGAACAACTATAATTTACTCTGTTAATACTTGATAGGCCTAACAAAGTAATCTGAAAATCTAAATAATATAAAATCTGTTCACTGTTAGATAACAGTTAAAACACTTTACATATTTATGTCAATGTTGGTTTTTTGGAAGATAATCTGTTTTGTTCTGGTATTTGCTTGTATACATGATGTGTGTAGAAATTGAACAAGGTCATTAATGTTTCCACTTCAACAGAATGAGAAGGTCTATCTATCAACATACAAGATTTACAGCATACATCTTAAAATAGATTTAAAATGGTGTATAGCTTGAATACACTGTATTCGTTCTGCATAAAATGTGCAGAATTTGCCTGTTCAGCATTTACTATGTAATTTTATTTTATATGATTATATTTTTAAAAACATACATGCTTACTTATGATGTGAATAAAATCATCTGTTTACAATTCAGAAGACAATTGTTTTTTATAATTTGATATTCATACCTAATAGAGCTATTATTAAAATCCTACAGAAAATTAATCACATAAATAGTATTGTATATTATAGTATGTATTATTTTTGTCTGTTTTAATTACTTTGAAGCAGCACAAAATTGTAAAAAACGCTTTATAAATAAACTTGACATACCTACATAAGAGAAAGAATAAATTCCCTGCATGCTGGAAATTGAATAAATGTTTTTCAGATTGAAAGCTTACCAATAAAAATAAAATGCAGTAACATGTTGTCTTAAGTTATGTTTGAATTATACAGTACATATAATTTGTTATGAACTGTTATTCAGGATCTTTGCAGCTATTTAACTATAAACAAGATTTTTTCAGAAAACATTTTCTCACAATTTCCTAACAATAGTTTTTCATTGATCATCTGTCTGTGGTTTGTGGTTGGAAAGTAAATAGTCACGTGGTTGATACAAAGCCCTATAAGAAAGAGTCCAGAGGCTTCTGAAGAACACAGAAGACCAGACTGTGAAAGATTCTTCATTCTTCAGGTTACAGCTCAACATCTAAGATGCTCCGCAACATCGTTCTTGTCACCTTGCTCGTATGCGTCTACTCGGGTAAAATTGAACTTCTTTTTAGATGATTTCTTGTGTTTTTACAAAGTTTACCAAATGTTTTTTGTATATGGCCTGAAATCTGTAAAAACGCTTCTAGTAAGATGTGTATAAGGATCAACTCTTCTTAACTAATCTTCTTCATTATTTTTAACAGCCAACGCAAGTAGAGTGAACGTCAAAAAAGAACACCTTGAAAGTCTTAAAGCTGATGTAAGCTTGTTCATTATAGATATGTTGAAGACAAATGTTTAAAACTATAAATCAATATAGTGGAAAAACAGTCTATTCCTTACCCAAACCACTTCATCCAGTTCTCAAGGTTTTATTGACTAATATAAGCCTCTTCGTTGTCAGATCATAAACCGAGCATACAAATAAAAATGTATCTAACAATGTGGATAAAATAAAAAAATCTGATTGTTTGGGGCTGTGCAATACAGTTACGTCTAAATATTATCTGCTTTATTTGTTTCATGACTTATATCTGTGTATGTTCGTCAGGTCTCTAAAAAGTGGGGTGAATTGAATGGACCCAGTTTTTGCAGCATATGTACAACCATTGTGACATGGGTGAAAGACCATGTTCCTTCTCAACCAACAATAGTGGGTGCCACACAAATAAAACAAACATATATTACAATAACATAATGAAACATTGTAAACATGCCTAAACAATATACTGTACATGCAATATATTTTGCTTTATCATTTTTCTTAGGAAGAAATTAAGCAACTTTTGGAAATGGCCTGTAGTACACTACCCATTCCCACTTTTCTCTGCAAAATGATTATCAGTACAATTGCTGGCGGAATCATTGGAATAATTGACGAAGACCCACAAGTCATCTGTAGCAGCCTTGGTATCTGTTAGGTACCAGCGAACTCTTTAGGTTTTTGTAAATATAATGTTTTTAATTCTAACAGGAGTCTAAAGGTGCTTTGGTGAAAATGTATACAGTACTGTACTGTAATACACAAAAGACAACATGTAAACATGGTCAAGTTTTGTAGTATCCCTGCAGTTTTTAATTAGTTTATATTTTTTAATTATGGTCAAGTTTGATGCCAGTTTATTCTATGAAGTTACCGAAAACATGTTACAGTGCACGTTTCTATAAATTTTTTTACTCTTACAAGAATTTAAGAGTTAAATAAAGAAAGTCTTAATAATATTTCTTTGGGTCTGCCTCTCTCATAGGTCAGAATCAGCTACTGTTTGCATCTGATCCAGCACATCGACAATCTCTGAATGAGGATACATTGTAAAATTTCAGCTTTGCATGCATAAAAAAAACAATAAAAATATGCATTAACAATCAGTTTCTCTGAAATTTTGTCACTATGTCTTTCTATGTGGTATGCAGCTTTTCTTTATCTGAACTGTAGAATGATAATAAGAAAATATGATTTAGAAATGTGAGAAACTAAGCATTGGACAGGCTGTCTGCCATTGTATTGTGAATTATTTTAGTGACATGATTGCTGAACTTATCCTGGAACATGCTGACCCAGCAACCATCTGTAAGAAAATTCATCTCTGCAAATAAGTAGTTTTACTATTAGTATCTGTTTGTATTTAGTATTTTTTGTATTTTGAAAGACAAAATCCAGGCCTAAATCACTCGGCGATAAGGGAAAAACAATATCTAAAAGTGATGTGACAAGTAGCACAAGCAAGGTAACAAAAGGTATTCTAAAATAAAATAATTTTGAATGTGACATTTTTGTGACCTTTGACAAAATTTATTTGAACAAGTTGAAGAAATGCCATACAGGAATAAATGCAACAAATATGCCCTTTCCAGCCATCTGCAACTTTATTGTTGATAAGTATGTGGATATTTTGGCTAGACCCAAGCCGACCCAGATGTTGTCTGTGGCACTAAACTCTACTACCACAGTTTCCTTTCCCAGTTAAAGACCCAGTTATTGTAAATAAATACATGCTTTATAGATTTATAAACAAGATTCTTAATAGTGTTTACTTTTTACTTACAGGACAAAAGCACTCATAAAGGAGTTCATCTTTGCATTAAAAAGTAAGCAAAATAAAATACATGCATTTAAAAACAATTGTTTGTTTTTCCAAGCGCAAATTTAACCTTTTTTTCCTTTAAATGATTTTTGTAACATTAACTAAACTGTACTATTATTTTCAAATGATACCTTTAAAACAACAGACAACAGTATACTGTAAAAAACAACAAATGACATCAACTCCATATGGCAATTGACAACAGATTATTGATTTGTTATAAATACAAGTTTAGAATTAAATAAACGTTACTTAAAGTTGTATCGTTTAAACTGCAAAAAAAGAAAAATACTATGCAAATAATAAATTAAATATGGGCTTTCCTTTCAGTCCACTTTTTATGTAATTCTTAGAAATATATTTTATACTTTCCAGAAATATTCCTAAAATTACCTTTAAGTCAAGTATACATATAAGTGTAAAGTTAAGGGTATATTTAAATGTGTTTATTTCACATGAAGAAAGCTTATCATATTTTTTTATTTTATAAATACGGCTGTTTACTATGGCATCCCCTCTGTTGCAGAAAATGACGAAACACATCCCCTCTGCAAACCCCCCCCACCATCCCAATTAGATTTTCAGTTTATGTGACATGGCATGCTGGAGTAATGATGCTGAAAAGGCATCTTTGCCATCAAAGGGATAAATTTCATGATTAAAATATATAGAAAATTTGTAATTGTTTTACTATTCGACCACTGAGTATACCACATGATTGTACTTTTATAAACGTATAAATGATGCAGTACAAATGAAAAATGTTGTTGTAAGCTAGTTGTGTGCTTGAAACTTTACCACAGTTGCACTCAAAGTACACTTTATAAACTAAAACATGGACCAATGTCCAAAGTATTATTCAAATACAGTCCTAGAGCAGGTTGTGGCCATCATCCACAGAAAAATTAATAGAATGGTTGAAAATGGCCCTTGGTTTTAACATTATCAGAAGTAAATCTTATATACTATCAACCATATGTAATTTATTAGTGTTTTCAGGAAAATCAGTGCAACGACTGCATCACCATAAAAGCATCAGAGAAACTGAATGTAGTTTAAAAAATAGACTTTTTTATATTTGGAAAATAAAGAAAACTTTCTTTAAGGAAATCAAATTCAAATTTTCGCAGGACTTCAGACAGCTGGGAATAAAGCACTGTGGATCTGACAACACCTTTCAGTAAGACAATTACAGTATAGGAAGTATGGTCTGTTATAAGATATTTTTTATTAATCATGTCCATTGAGTGAGAGGATTTGTTTTTTCAATGTTCCTAAAAATTTAAACTTGTTTAAACTTTTATTTCACATTCATATGGCCAATTCTACGTTGTAGTTTTATTAAGCCACATCAATCTTCATAAGGGTAACCTTTAAGACTCAGTTTACAGTTTATTCTGTGATTCGTTGTTAATAATAAGTAAGTTGTTTTCAGTTAGTCTGATACATCACCTGTATCAGAATTAACATTGATCTTCCTTTTCTCTTTGTGCTGTGTTTTTTACGCCTTACAATAAGCTTCCATTTGTTAACAAAAAGTAACAACACTCCAAAAATGTTGCGTGTTGTTTTAACCCATGCTTGGGTGAAATATGGACAAACCCAACTAGCAACCATGGGGTGAAGCAAGAATCATTGTGTAACCGACACATTTCAATAAGTAACAGATGTTTTATTTTTGATATAATCTCTACATCCTCTTAAAACTCGCAGATCATCACCACATGATGAGGTTTAACTGACCCTGCGTCCACCCAGCTGAGTCAAGACCAAAGGTCACACCACATGTCACTGAACAAACATATCAAGTCATATACACAAATAATGAGCATTAATTCAAATTTATATTATATATTTAAAGAAATGGCATCGCAAAAGAGAAAAAAAGAAGGAAAAAGAAAAACATTCCAGCAAAATGATTAAAATATAGCTCTATAAGAAGGGGAATTTGCACATGTGTCCGTGAACACTAATCAATAGAATCTAATTAAATTTTAGACTTTTACTATTAGTATCTGTTTGTATTTAGTATTTTTTTGTATTTTGAAAGACAAAATCCAGGCCTAAATCACTCGGCGATAAGGGAAAAACAATATCTAAAAGCGATGTGACAAGTAGCACAAGCAAGGTAACAAAAGGTATTCTAAAATAAAATAATTTTAAATGAGACATTTTTGTGACCTTTGACAAAATTTATTTGGACAAGTTGAAGAAATGGCGTACAGGAATAGTAAGTGCAACAAATATGCTGCTGTTTTTTTCCTGACCTTGATCTTCATGTACGATTTATAAAAGCAAGAAAAAAATGAAGAGTTTTGACAAGTAAACAACCAACAATTTCACAGCAAACATAACAAAACCGAATATCATGTGCTCAGCTTAAATTAGTGCAGATGTGATCTAGCGTGACTTTATTTTGAATATAATTTCCATTGCATGTTATGACACTGAATGTAATAACAGTATTTGCTAAGATGTCAAGTATCAGCTGATGTTAAGATTTGTTTTTAATTATTTTCAGTCGGAAGGGAAAACTAGAGAGTGCAGCATGCCGAATGGGATGCATTACCTTGTGTAAGTAAGCATCTCTTCAGTATACTGTACAGCATGCCTTGAAATAAAGGGATTGTAGGCCTAATTAATTCCAAAATGATTTGTCAACATGTTATATCTCTCTCTCATTTACAAAAATGAGTGTGACCGATTATTAACCAAGACACCTCATGCAATTGATCATCAGCCAAATGTTTGAATGAAAAATTTGACTTTTACTATTGTTAAGAATTCATAAACACTTGTATTAACTTTGGATGAAAGCGTCTGCTTAATGACTAAATGTAAATGTAAACTCCAAAAACAAATCTGGTGGTTCTTGATGGTTTATTCTGCTTAGTGCTATAGTGACCGGAACTATTAACAACTTGAAAAGAATTCATATGGATGCTTATCTCTTTAATATGCATTAGATGGCAGCAAAACACGATTGCAGACTTGCAGATGGTCAACAAAAACTGTCATGGCTCTGCTTCCTGTCATGTTTTTCTTGGTCCTGTAGCAGAGTCATGGCAAAGCCTTAGGTTATATGTGAGAAAGCCATGAGATGTTTGTTTTTTGACATCTCATGTGTTTTCTCATGTCTTGTCATTAGCCCCGCCCCTCTCGTTTCTTGTGTTGCTTTCCTCATGTCTAATTACCCACACCTGCCCTGTGTTAATTATCCCTCGTTTGTCTTTCCTATATATACCCTCTTGTTTCTTTGTCTTGTGTTGGTGGATTACATGTGGATGTTCGTGCTCGTGGTCCTGTGCTCGTGTTGCTTTGTGCTCTCGTGTCTTTGCCTTGTCTCTCCCTACGTTTGTATCTTAAGTGAGTTATGTTAGTTTTGCTTTAATTTCTGTTTTGCCCCATAGCGGGAAGTTTTTCTTTGCCCTTTGATAAGTCTTTTGTTTATAGTGTTTGTGTGTTACACCCCCTCGTGGGTTTTTGGTTTGTTTTATTATTTAATAAACTTCTCTGTTAACCCTTCACCTCTGCCTGCCTGCATTTGGGTTCTTCCACGCACCGTCGTGACAGAATCCACCAACCAAAACTGAACCCAGCAGGCTACCATGAGCAATTCACCCACGACCGATGGTCTTGCACCTCCAACCCGGTATGGTGGGAGGCAATAGCCTCCCAGTCACACGCTGGAGGAGGACCATTTCCCGCTCAGCGCCAGCGTCCCTTGCTGGACTACGCCCGGGAGGTCGAAGCCCGGAGGGGTTCCGTTCCCGAGGTGTTGGTCCAGGCCTACTTGGTGGCCGGGATGGACGACCCTCCACCTTTTTCGGAGCGAGAGGAGATGGTGTATCAGCCGTTCCCACAGTTAGTGGAACGGCTGCAGCTTCGAGAGGAGTCAGTCAAGGACTCCTTTCCCAGCTGCCACCTGACCTCCTCTCGCCCCGGTTTGGCTTCCATCCCGGAGGGCGGCATAGTGGGTACCCTCACCCTGGGGAACGCCACACCTTCCGCCTCAGCCCCTGCAGTCTCGTCTCCACCGTCCACCAGTCTCGTGGGCAAGCTGGGGAGGCGAGCGTCCTGGGGAACCACCTCCGAGGAGTCCCAGCCGGAGCCAGCCGTTCTGTATACCTCCTTCCATCACCCGACCACCAGCCGGGTGGCTAGGCGGAAGAAGAAGAGGCAACGGCAGGCAGCGTGGACTCCTACCCGGCCGGTGCAGCCGGCGTCCAGCCCGGTCTCCAGTCTTGTGTCCAGTCCGGTGCAGGCGGTGTCCAGTCTGGTGCAGCCGGCATCCAGTCCGGTGCAGCCGGCGTCCAGTCCGGTGTCCAGTCCTGTGTCCAGTCATGTGTCCAGTCCGGTGATCCAGCCGGCGTCCAGTCCGGTGATCCAGCCGGCGTCCAGTCCGGTGCAGCCGGAATCCGGTCCGGTGCAGCCGGCGTCCGGTCCGGTGGTCCAGCCAGCGTCCAGTCCGGTGGTGCAGCTGGCATCCAGTCCGGTGCAGCCGGCGTCCAGTCCGGTGGTCCAGCCGGCGTCCAGTCCGGTGCAGCCGGCGTCCAGTCCGATGCAGCCGGCGTTCAGTCCGATGTCCAGTCCAGTGTCCAGTCCTGCGCCCCAGCCGGTACAGCAGCCGGCGTCAAGCCCTGTCCAGCCGGCCTTCCAGCCGGCATCAAGCCCTGTCCAGCCGGCCTTCCAGCTGGTCCCTAGTCTGGCAGCCAATCCAGCCCCGGGGAGACCCCCAGGGTCAAGGACTGTCCCCCCCAGGACTCCTCCTAAGTCCCCTTGGACTACGCACCCTCAGGTGCCACCGGGGACTGGGACTTCTCCCCATCCCCATGGACTGCCCCCTATGGGCTCTGGTTTGGCCCCTCCCCCCTCCCATGTTTGTTGTTTTTATTGTCTCACCCTAGTCCCTTTGTAATTTTGTCTTGTCTGCCTCTTATTCTGTTCTCCATGTTTTGTCTGGTCTTGTCTTTGTCTCAGTCTTCCTTGTCTTGTCCGTCTACCCCTTGGTGAGCACCTGGAGGTGCTCATTAAAGGGGGGGCTTCTGTCATGGCTCTGCTTCCTGTCATGTTTTTCTTGGTCCTGTAGCAGAGTCATGGCAAAGCCTTAGGTTATATGTGAGAAAGCCATGAGATGTTTGTTTTTTGACATCTCATGTGTTTTCTCATGTCTTGTCATTAGCCCCGCCCCTCTCGTTTCTTGTGTTGCTTTCCTCATGTCTAATTACCCACACCTGCCCTGTGTTAATTATCCCTCGTTTGTCTTTCCTATATATACCCTCTTGTTTCTTTGTCTTGTGTTGGTGGATTACATGTGGATGTTCGTGCTCGTGGTCCTGTGCTCGTGTTGCTTTGTGCTCTCGTGTCTTTGCCTTGTCTCTCCCTACGTTTGTATCTTAAGTGAGTTATGTTAGTTTTGCTTTAATTTCTGTTTTGCCCCATAGCGGGAAGTTTTTCTTTGCCCTTTGATAAGTCTTTTGTTTATAGTGTTTGTGGGTTTTTGGTTTGTTTTATTATTTAATAAACTTCTCTGTTCACCCTTCACCTCTGCCTGCCTGCATTTGGGTTCTTCCACGCACCGTCGTGACAAAAACAGAAAGTAAAAATGGACATAATCTTTACTTTATATCCAAATAAGGCCTTTACATTTACATCTATTTATTTAGCAGACGCTAATGAAACAGAATTTTTGAGCCAACAATAAGATAGATAACATCTTCTGTATTTTCTACTTTGTTCAACATAAGATGATTTATTTTTTAGGGGAATAGTTGCACCCTAGTTATGCATCAAAGCAACTGTGTATTTTTTTATTAATACTGTCACAGTAAAACACATTTACAGTATAAGGTATATTATACAGTATATTAATTTAATGCGCCTTTTACAAATAACCTTTTCATTATGCTTCACATCTAGGTACACTTTTTTTTTTTAACAAAAAACAAAACAAAAACATGCTGCCACGATTGATTCTCAGCTATAAATAATACAGCTAACCTGAAGACATTTGTTATGCCATTACTTCAAAATTTGCCGGGGAACTTAATGACAAATGCTCAAAGTTGCTTTGGTGTTCTGAGCAGTTGCTTAACTAAATAAGGAACAAGTCACTTTCAGAAGGGAAGCATTAAAAGACACTGCAGCATGACACTTCTAATGATAATGTGTAAATGATATTCACATTGATCTGACCTGGTAAGTTTAAAGATGGATTTAGGACATTGGGAATCACAACAGCAGTGTTCACTGCGCCAAACAGAGAAAATGAGCAATTATATTACTATAGTATAGTCATATTTGCAATACAGTTATATTATATTACAAAGAAACAAATCCTTTGTGTCACATTCTCACAGCATTTCACGAGTTTCATGTTTGCCAATGTGTACTTGGAATATGATCTTTACATTTGGTTAAGTTACTACAAATATCATAGTTAAGGTTCCTATAGTAAAAATATGGTTAACATTCAAAAGGGCTTTTACTGAGCTATCAACATATCACAAGTTAACACATGCACATGTGAACTGAAATTACAATTTTATATCAAGTATGCAATTCCTAACTTTAAGGATCCAATTCCAGAATTGAAATTGATGTGTTAACCCTATATGACACTTCAGTCCTACAACTATTCAAGTATGCTATGCAATTTAGACAAAGAGACGAGTAAACATTAGGGGTGGAAATTTGTTTCTCATAAAAGCAGAAATAACACTTTAGTTTTTATGATTAGAGGTTTAGAAAGAGGAACTGTAGCCTACTAAGTCTTGTATTTTGTTTTCTTCCATCGAAAACAATCAGATTGTGTAGATTCTTCCTAATGTAGCTGCACATTTCTGTTATCAGACATTTCAGTCCTCGTCTAACAATGAAATATTGTTACTCCCCTAGAAAGTAATTTATTGTCTTTAGTTATGTTTGATATTGATTATGGATTTATTTAGACAATATAACATTTCTAACGTTAAATTGCTAAAATAGCAAATACTTGTTATGACAAATAACAAAGTTCCCCCATGTCCGTGATTTTAGGAAGTGAGTATTTATTGTGGTTAATTCACAGCTCTATAAGAAGGTGCTCACAGAAATATGCAAAACACAAATGTCAAGATTCTGCACGTTCCTTATTGTCGATAACATTTCAACATTCAAGATGCTCCGAAACATCTTTTTTGTCACTTTGATCATGTACACAGGTAAGAAAAAACAGTCCAGATCTCAATTAAATAATTATTTGGCATTTTATGACACTGAATGCCAAGTGACATGATGAAAGCGTTCAAGTAAGATGAAACAAATATTTTTTCTTGATTTAATCTTCACAGTCGGTGCAGATGACTTGGGACTGCAGGATGTGCAATGGGATGCGCTGTCTCCTGTAAGGCTCTGTTCATCTCAGTATGACTAAATAATGATATAAATGAAAAGCATTCAAACACTTAACATCTTGTTTCATCTGTGTACTTAATGTGTGTTGTCAGGAGGAGCACTTTAATGTTTGCGATGTCTGTAAATGGATTGTGGAGACAGTGAAAAAAGAAATCACTCCTCAGTCTTCTCAGGTAGGCATCAAACCAAGTTGTGTCACTCTTCCTTTTGCTTGTAAATGTTTAAAGATGTATTATACTGTATAAATATATTTTCCCATTCTATAGGCAGAAATAAAGACACTTTTGCATGCGGTCTGCGGTGCAGTTCCCTTTCCTCCTCCATTTTCATCCCTCTGCAACTTTATAGTTGATAAATATGTGGACATTTTGGCCAGAGAGATTTCCAAGGCTGACCCGCCTACTGTATGTGCTGCAATTAAACTCTGCTAGTAGGTACACAGCTTCTTTCCCCTGTTCAAATGTCACATTTTCTGTCTGTCATTATATGTAAATAAATACAGAAGTGTTATTTTGAAAGCATAAACAAAATAATTGTGTATATTTTTACTCATAGGTCAAATTCACGCACAAAGAAGTTCTTTGTATCAAAAATCAAAAATAAAATAAAAAATATGCATTAAAGATCAATTGTCTGTTTTCTTTCAAGTCTAAATCAATGAACCTAAATTTATGGTCAAGAGCCATTATTGCCGTCTATGGCGAAAAACGTAACTGATTTATCCATCTGTCAGTGAGGTATTGTAGGTTAAAAGTTGTTCATTTTCATTTAAATGATAAGAAAAAGTCACAAAATGGTGGTCCATAATGTTTTTTTTAAAGAATGTTGTTTTGTTTTATTCAGGTTGTAACAGTAATAAAAATTGACATTTTATATTGTGTGTAAATATTGTTTGTAAAAATTCGATTGGTTTTGTTTGCCCCACACAACCCAAAAATGATTTTACACATTTTAATTCAGAGTATTAAGCATATAGAAACGTTCCTATAACATAACAAATAGTAAAGTTGTGTGATTTAATCACAATAACAAATGTGAGATAAATCGAATAAAATGACATTGAACAGTTATTCCAGAAGTGACAGTAAGTAAAGTGGCTTGTGTGGGTATCACAAGATTTTGAAAAATGTAAATAATGAAATGGCACAATGTAAAATATATTCTAACCTGATAAGGAAATCTGACATTCTGCAATCATACTTTAACACTCAAACTGCACAGGCAGTACTGAAATCGATTACAACACAAGCATGTGGTGTCTTACATTTTTCCCTGTGGAGGGGTGTCATGCTTTTTTTTAAATTCAAGGTATAAAACACAATTACAGGGGGACATGTTTGCTCTTAAACGATCACAAAACAAGAGCTTGAATGGATATGATGACCAAAAAAAAGCGCCAAATAAACCTGCGACAATCTGAAATCTCAGTCAGCGACCGCCATCTGTCGGGTTTTATTGGTATTGAATTAAATATACTTCAATAAAATACCATTACGTAGGTTCGTTTTCATTTTAATTGAAATGTGTTCCCATTTTTTATAACGACAATATCAACAATATATATATATATTTTGTGAGAAATGTGCATTATGCATCATTCGCTAATGGACTTCCGAAAAACGGGAAGTGCCCTTGAAGCGATTCAGGACAGGTGTTCAGTTTCGTTTGGCGTTCACTTCACTAGATTCTCCTGAAGAATGCAACAACGCCGTTTGGAAACTCTCTAAACAGCATAGCCTAACTCCATATTCATGGCGATGTGTTATAAAATAAACACACAGCAACAAAAATGTAATGCTGTTGGTAAAACTAGTATTATTACTCCGCCAAGCAACGTAGTTCTTGAGAACCTGAGTGGCGCACTAACACTGATGTAATGCGGTCACAGGTGTATGTTCGTTTCTGTAGTTGTCTCAAGAATCCCCCTGTCTGCAGACTGTAGATGGAGGCGTGGCAACCTTGGGAGGGGCTACTTGTGTTACTCCGCCCACGTGCCGGTTCATTGGTTGGATGTCTCATATCTTTCCAAGCATCCTCGTGTCCTCCTCTCCAGCAGGTGGCGCTGCTGCACTGTGGTGACAGTGTAAAGAACAAGTAAAGTGAAAACGAAGAAAGGCACCAGACGACAATGGTGAGCCAGCATATTTTACTGTTTTCATGTTTTGAATTGTTTTTAATCATTGATATACATGTATTTTTCTTGTGTAAATGTATTAACTGAATGTTAATTATAGTACATTCTATAGACTGTTTAATAGCATTGTCGGAAGATTAGCTTTAAGTGTTAGCTTATAATCGATGTTGGTCAATAATATTCATTATGTTTATATATTTCACATGACTTATTGGCCCAGATGTTACTGCCAGCTAAAATTTCAGTTAATCTCCATGCAAAAATAACCTATATTATAGTCTTTACGCCTATGCCTTTTGTGGCGGCTTGCTATTAAACCATTTTACTGCCATACGTTCACTACAAATAACATGGTTAAACTATGATTCTTGTGGTGAGACAACTGTAGATTTGTGGTTACTATCGTTTTACTATACTGTACTAAAACGGGGTAATGGCAAAATATAATACATTTTTTTTGTGTGTGTTTAATGCAAAATACAATATCAGCTCAATTTATGAATAGCTCACGTGATCATTTCTTATGACTGTCTTGTGAATTCAGGGAAGCGGTCAGTGTACAGTGGATGACAGACAGCAGATTAAAAATCTGTTTCATTGAATCTGTTTCACAGGGTCAAAGTCAGAGTGGAGGTCAGGGACCCGGTGGGGGAAAGAAAGATGACAAGGTGAGTATTAGGAAAATACACACACTGCTGTTCAGTGGTACATAAACAAATGATGAAAAGAGTTTGTAAACATTCATCTAGGTCATCACAGGATATCATGGCCTTCTGCTACTAGAAAATGTGTCTAGTTTAGATCAAGTCGTCTGACTTTTCAATTTGCTTATTGTTTGTATAATATTTTGTTCTTTAGGATAAGAAGAAGAAATATGAACCCCCTATTCCCACCAGAGTTGGGAAAAAGAAGAAGAAAGTAAAGGGGCCAGATGCTGCTAGCAAACTCCCGCTGGGTAATATGAATGTCTTTAAACATTTGCAAGATTTTTGTAGCTGTCACATGTAGTAATTCCTAAAATGTCCAATGAAACATCATATATCTTTTGTCAGTTACGCCACACACACAATGCCGACTGAAACTCCTGAAACAGGAGAGAATTAAAGACTATCTGTTGATGGAGGAGGAGTTCATCAGGAATCAGGAGCAGATGAAACCTTTGGAGGAGAAACAAGAGGTGGAGAGAACTAAACAAATAGTTTTTCTAATCAGAAAAGCAAAAATTTGCACCACATACCTATTTATTCAAAATACATTAAAAGATATCCAGGATCTCTCTAATTTTGCAGAATTTTCCAACATATATATTTTACTTCAATAATTAAACACATGTATTATAGCATTAAAAGTAAATGTGCAGTTCTGGAAACTGAGAGCACTATGTTTTGTTATACAGGAAGAGAGATCTAAAGTAGATGACCTGAGGGGGACGCCAATGTCTGTGGGAACTCTGGAGGAGATTATTGATGATAATCATGCCATTGTGTCGACCTCAGTGGGTTCTGAACATTATGTCAGTATTCTCTCATTTGTGGACAAGGATCTTCTGGAGCCTGGCTGTTCAGTGTTGCTAAACCACAAGGTCAGTTGGGATGGCATTATTCTATATACAAAGTTATGATTAGTTAAGGTGATTAATATAACAGGAGTAATGCAAATATGAGAAAAAAATAATGAAAGATGTTGATTTCAGGTTCATGCAGTGATCGGGGTGCTGATGGATGACACAGATCCGCTAGTGACAGTGATGAAAGTAGAAAAAGCCCCACAGGAGACGTATGCAGACATCGGAGGACTGGACAACCAGATTCAAGAGATCAAGGTACCCCTCACCAAGCAGCCACGGACAATCCGTTTTATTTTGTTATTTAGCGTATTATATAGGACTGAATATTTAACACTGAGTGATGCAGGATGAGTAAAACTTGAACTTTGTTGAATATTTAGAGCTGTGCACATAAAATCAGTGGGGCGTTGTTTAATTATTGTTCTTAAACTGTTTTGACATCACTTTCTTTTACAGGAGTCTGTGGAGCTTCCGCTGACACATCCGGAGTATTATGAAGAAATGGGAATAAAGCCCCCAAAAGGGGTGATTCTCTATGGCGCACCTGGGACAGGTCTGTCTAAGGGCTCTCAAAATCACATTGATACGAATTGTTTTTAGCGCACGTTCCATGCTTGTGTAACATGTCACTGGTGTGCAGGTAAGACCCTTCTGGCAAAGGCAGTGGCTAACCAGACCTCCGCCACCTTCCTGAGGGTCGTGGGCTCCGAGCTTATTCAGAAGTATCTGGGCGATGGTCCCAAACTGGTGCGAGAACTCTTCAGAGTTGCTGAGGAACACGCACCATCCATCGTCTTCATTGATGAGATCGATGCTATAGGGACAAAGAGGTAGATTGGAACTTTTTAAAGTTTGTGGTTTGTCATTTTACCATAGAGGAACATGGCATTATTATTGAATTAAATGAATACGCATGCACTGATGTGTGCATCTGTTATTTTATTCAGGCTTTAAATGTGACTCATGTAGTTGTATTATAAACATCGATGAGCACAGGTGTTGATGAATTATAAGCAGAGCCGATCCTTCCTATATGCAAACTACGCAAGTTGCGTAGGGCCCCTGCACCACCAGGGGGCCCCCTTGAGTACCGAATCAAAACACTATAATGTAAACAGGATGCGGATTCAACTTTCTGCCTTCGGAGTGTTCTTTTACAAACTTTACAGGAATCATTTGGAAATGTCTTTTTTTAATTTAATTACCGTTACATACTCTGACATCATGCACTGAGGAAAAGACAGGAGGAAGAGTTAGAGGTAGCAGAGCTGAAGATGTTGAGGTTCTCTTTGGGAGTGACGAGGATGGATAGGATCAGGAATGAGTACATCAGAGGGACAGCACATGTGAGATGTTTTGGAGACAAAGTTAGAGAGGCCAGGTTGAGATGGTTTGGACATGTTCAGAGGAGGGAGAGTGAATATATCGGAAAAAGGATGCTGAGGTTAGAGCTGCCAGGCAGGAGGCCAAGAGGAAGACCAAAGAGGAGGTTTATGGATGTAGTGAAGGAGGACATGAAGGTAGTCGGTCTGAGAGAAGAGGATGCAGGGGATAGGGCAAGATGGAGGCAGATGATTCGCTGTGGCGACCCCTGAAGGGAACAGCCGAAAGGAAAAGAAGAAGAAGACTCTGACATCATGCAGTGCGCGCAGGTGATGACATGCGCGTAATGTGATGATGCGTCTTTACATATGGCCATGGCTTGGCTTCTGGAAGCAAAAGAACAAGAAGGCATGTGCTTTTGTACTATTTCAAAGTCTTATTTAGTTTTGCCTAATTATGCAAGTACAGATTTAGTATTTGTCCACTGGGATACAGTTGGTTTGACTGTGGACGTTCAATAGTCGTGAATTTAGGGACCGTGTCCAAAGTTACATACACATTAATATAATTACTTAAATAGCATTTACAGAGAATGACTTGCAGTCACAAAACTAGTTGTACAATGTTCATGTGAGTCACACACCACTGCAATCCACTGTATTTCGTTTGCCCATGATATGTCATTTTTGTGTCATCACATTTAGAGAATTATTGATGTGTTTTCATATGCTTGGCTTCTTGAGTAAACTATATTTATCAGAGCCATGTGTTACTTTAGGTAAAGGATTATTTACATGTGAATCAAAATGTGAATTCAATTTTATACTTAATTGTTCTTACTTTCAGATTCACTTAATAGGACTAGGTGTTATAATCCCACTATTTCAGCACAGTTTAATTGCCCAATAGGACATTGCCCGTGCCTTATGCATGACAGGGGAAGCAGTCAAGAATATGAATAGAGGAAAGGAGGTCTGAGCAGTTTCACTGGGTTCGTCGGGTAGGCATCCTCTGTGTTTGGGGGATAAATGATTATAGAAATACATGGCATACTTACCTTTCCTTGCCATTATCAGAGAGACATCTCATGAGTTGTGTGTCCCACTTTCATCACATCCATTATCCTGGGTGAAAGATGCCTTTCGGTGAGGTGCTGCTGATAATGCCCTTTCTATTCAGTTTTAATTCATTAAAGTGTGTTTATTGATTTATTATTTTTATTTCTTATAGTTTACAGTTATGCGTATCTAATTTGAACTATTATGACAAGGGCCCCTCACAAAGGTTTGCATAGGGCCGCCAGACGTCTAGGATCGGCACTGATGATAAGATTCTGTGTGATGAGACTTGTTGCTCTGCAGGTACGATTCTAATTCAGGTGGGGAGCGGGAGATCCAGAGAACTATGTTGGAGCTGCTGAACCAGTTGGATGGATTCGACTCTCGTGGAGACGTCAAAGTCATCATGGCGACTAATAGGATAGAGACCCTCGATCCAGCCCTCATTAGACCAGGTAAATAAATATGCTTACAATGGGCCTCACTCATGAAACATGAGCAGAACTCATTTTTGTGAAAATCGTCCGTAAAGTCGTTCTGACGTAAATTTTCATGAAAATGTTCGTATTTTCAAAATGTTAGTTGGTACGAAAGAAATTTACACCTGCTCCCTACCGCGTGTAAATGGTGCACATTCAATTGCGTGCAGTTGGTGCAAATAACATTCAAACGTTCTGTATTCTTTAAGACAGACTGATGACACGACATATGATAATGATATTTCAGAAGCTCTTTTGCCCTGTCTGTCTTTCGTTTTTTTACTCTTTAACTTTGGGTAAAACGGAGAGCACGTCACTGTCCCTTTTCACAATAACAGTGGAGGAGAGGCGGGACAAACACTACATTGACCAACCATCACACTTGTACAACACAGCAATGGAGAAGTTAATATTGCTGGTTACTGCATTTTTATATTCAGTTATATCCTTCAGAATAAGATACTGGTAACATGTTATAGCCATGGATATTACAAATCATAGCAACAAATGCATCTCCGGAAGAACACAGTGCCTCCAAAGCGTTCTCATAAAAGCATTGGGTATTATTTTAGCTGGCTAAAATGCTTTGGCTAATTTATTGTTAGGCATATAGCCTATTAGTCTCTTATGCATTTATGCAATATAACGTGTCAAACCTCAGAATGGAGTCTAGAAGATTCCACAGCATTCCTAGATACATAATTTGCGTAGTTGTAATTCATAGGCGGGGATTATGCAAATCATGAATCAGCATGCATTCGCGCCCTATTTACGAATAATTGGAATTCATTAACATAAACACATTTAACCATCAAAACTGACATTTACGAAGTATTTGTGAATCCGGAGGAGTTTTCGGAAAGGTCTGTTTACGCGCAAATCACTCCTATATTTACGAATGTTTCATAAATGAGACCCAGTGTTTATTTCTGGTATGTTTCAAAATTAAACTACAAATATTTTCTGATAATGTGCCGCACAGTGTACAATGCAGATTGTCTATTTATTCTAATGATTGAATTTAATAAAGGTTAAAGTGTATTGATTTGTAAGCATAGTAAGAATTGATCACCTTACCATACGGAAAGCGCACATGACATGAGTAAAGTATGTTGTATAAACCTTTACAGGCAGAATTGATCGTAAGATAGAGTTCCCACTGCCAGACGAAAAGACCAAGCGCAGAATCTTCCAGATCCACACCAGCAGGATGACGGTGGCGGATGACGTGACCTTGGATGACCTCATCCTAGCGAAAGAGGACCTGTCTGGAGCCGACATTAAGGTTGTGTGCTTTTTATAGCTGTAATAGATGACGCACCTTAAGAAGTTAAATTACGTAGACTGAAACTATGAATGCGGGACTCGTTAAATGCGTTACTCATCTGGCTAATGTTTTCTTTCAGGCTATTTGCACCGAGGCAGGTCTGATGGCTCTGAGGGAACGACGCATGAAAGTCACAAATGAAGACTTTAAGAAGTCTAAAGAAAACGTTCTCTACAAGAAGCAGGAGGGGACGCCAGAAGGCCTCTACCTTTAACCTGTCACTAGTCAAGTTCCACTCTTCACCATTTGTTTTGTCTATATTAACACTTTCTCCTGATGTTACACTCTGGTCATTTGAGCTTGATGGCAATTAAACATTTCTTAAATGCGTCTTTGCTGAACTCACATTTATTCTGCTGATCTGAATAGATCTAATGAAAACCTGTCCAGATCACATTTCATTCCCCCAAATCAAAAGAAAGTAAGAATTATTTCGTTTTAGGGAGAGATCCGTTTTAGGTCCATCGAGTTTTTGTTCGTAGTGACATCATTCAAATGAGAATTAAGCACATTTCCCCCAAAGCATATAGGTGTTTTAAATTTACTACTATTCACGTGTTCTTATTACTGTTATAACGTAATTGTATATGTCAGAATAAACGAGAGGAATTTATAACGAAAATGACAATATAGTATTGTTTACTTTAGATCTTCGCTGAGGGATTGCTTAATTGTCATTAACAATTTCAAGTTTTGGTTTTTTAAAACATTTTTCATCTTTTGATTTGTCGAGTGAAATGTGAGCCAGACGTTTTTTTTGATGGTTTCACATTTGATTACATCTGTAAACATTACTCAAACATTTTGACTATTTACATATTTTCATGTCATTATGTATTTTCAGTGTTAAGTAATATCTTTGTTTTTAAGAACAATCTAAAGTTCATTATGGTAAAGAGCACTTCAACACAGCCTTCTGTTCAATGATGTGGTATATCATTTAGGAAATCACACTTTTTTCGTTTTTGAAGTTTTATAATCGTTTCATAGTTGGACATTCAAAACACTTAGGTCTTCAATATCACCAAGTTTGGTCTCCACCTTATATATCAAATATGCCATAGTGTAGCGGCTACTATTACATAATTTAAAAAAGAAAAGAAAACAAAGATGCGAGTGCGTAAGGGGTTGGATTTGGACACAAATACAAGAGGTGATGAGATGTAACGAATCATGGGAAAACAAACTTAACCGGTTATATTAGCACTGCAAAAGAAAAAAAACAATCCACAGATCTCTCAATATTCACTTTGGTCTACATCAAGTCTTTGATGACTGTTGTGTACAGAAGTTCAGAAGCATACACTGAGAAACTGTGGGCAGACACATTCACAAATGACATACGACACAAAAATACAGAACTGAAAGAGTGAAACGGACCACGTTGAAAAAGAGTTGAAATAACGTTCCTCTGCAAAAAAAAAAAAATCTGTGAAATCTCATCTGTGTTAAAGGTCGACACACGGTGCGTTCAAAACACACTTCGGAAATGGGATAAGACACGAGTACGTGTGAAAAATAATTCATTTCTATGGCTCACAAACTTATTCAGATAAATCGAGAAAAGTTGTTAGAAATTCAAACGTCCACTGGATTTCTCCTCCACGTCCAGGTGAAAACAAAGAACCAAGCTTTATTTAAACAGAAAACATAACAGCCCTACTCTGAGTGAGATTAGTTATGTGAATGCATGTTTTCAAAGGTGTAGTGAATAATGTTTGTCATCTCAATCTAGAGTAACGCTACACAAACATAAGTAGACTTTTGCATCGGCTCCATAACAAACAGAACCAGTTTTAAAAAGGGTGCTTAAATTGCTGCAATTTACCTATTAAATATCTTTCTCTCAAAAGCGCATCATCCTTTTTCTTACGTCACTACAAGCATCGCGACAGCAAATTAAAAACGAAACGCAAACAAAAAGCAAAGAACATACTTTGCAAAGACAAATACAATCATGATTGCATTCCTTTATTTTCGACAAACCCAAATAATTTGCTGTTTTTAAGGACAAAAATCAAAAGGAAACCTCGGGTTTGTTTTTCAGCTGGGCTGAACGTGTGTGTTGTTGTGTGTTTCTACATGTGAGGGAAAACAAGAGGGGCGTGTTGTAGTGTCAAGTGAACTTCTACGTGGCCTGTTCTTCACTCATCTTCGTCCTCCTCCTCTTCCTCCCCGTCAGAAAGAGTGGGACATGCGGCGAGTTGCCGATAACCGTCCAGCCACTTCTCCACCATCTGAGTGACGAGCGGGTGGTTCCGCCTCCTAGAGCTCTTCTGCATGGCGACCAAAACCCCGCCCTCCGTCACGCAACAGTCCATCCACTGCCTCAACATCCGCTCCTGTTGTTCCTCCGTTCCCATCTGACGGACACGCACAAAAGCCAATGAGAGAGATATCGACCAATCACCAAGAGTTGATAAATAGTGTATCGTATCATAATCTAAAAATAAATGACCGGCAACAGAAATCCCAGAATGCATGGTTATGAGCCGGTGAACAGTGATGAGATGGCGAGAGAAATATCCATTCTAAATACAAGTTATGTCTCTCACCTCTTGTGCTGACAGAAAGTGGATGTGCAACAGCTTTCGCTCGCTGTCGACCAACGGCAGGAAAGTGACCGTGACGTCATCATCCGTGTTCAGGTTGGCGCCTGCGCCTCGATTATCGTAGCCATCGTTCTCCATGGCAACCAGGGCAGAAAAATGGCCGCGTGTGTAACCGAGGGCGATGGGGCTCTTCCAGCAAAAGCTTTGCTCCCACAGCAGAGGCAGGTATACACCTAGAATCATGGCGAATAACGTTTAAACTCTCACGTCTGTTATTACAATAAAAATGAGATGACGGATTTAAACATCTTGAAAATTCTGCCAAACGAAAGCATTAGTAATTTGTTACACATTAGAATGTGTTCGTTCTAATGATCACAAATACTCCAAAAAGAAAAGTAAAACAGTCACATCTCTCACAAAAATGTACTATGGTAACCACGGAGACAAACAGTTACTATAGCAACAGTTACACCGTGATGCTTATAAATATAAGTAGGCACCACTGTAATCGAGAAAAGAAACACAATTATAGAGCGTTTCTGAAATCTTCTTACGCTGTTTTAAGGACATCCCAAATCAGGAAAAAAGGGAATTTTTACTATAGTAAACTATAGTATATTGTAGTTATTACTACACTTTGTTAATGTATACTACACTATTCTGTACTGGAACATAATACTGTAACTGTACTATACTTTAATGTTTACTAGAGTAAACTGTGGTAAATTGTAGAATACTGTAATGATTAATTCACTTTTTTAATGTATTCTGTAGTATTAACGACAGGAACTTGATCAACTTTATACTGTAGTAAAAGTCAAAAACACTGTAGTAACCAGCATTTTTACAACAGTTTACTATAGTCAATACGAAAGTATACTACAGTAGTTTTTCATGTGGGATGTAACTGTGATTAAGGTGTTTAAGTGGAACCAGTGGTTACCATGGGACATTTTGTAAGGGTGCACCCCCACATTAAGTCATTGTAATAACGAATGTCATTCTAAATGTCACGACAATCAAACAAGAATGCTGTTTTAGCTAAATAAACGGTGATATGTGCAGACTAGCAGAGCAGCTCACCCTGGAATCGAGTGTATCCCAGAGTCTCTCCTCTGAAGCTCTTGTAATATTTCACACCGTACACTATGATGGGTCTGCGCAGGATGTGTGCCAACACAAACACGTGCGTCTGCTCCAAACTCGCACCAGGCTGCAGCCAGAAGAGATAAAGAAAACATACAAATGTGAATGTGACCAAACTGCTACATTTTAGGCTTATTTCATTCCAAGACCACAACATTTTACTTTTAGGTCCATGTAAATTGCAATTTGCAATCTCGTTTACTTGACGAAAATATGTACTGGGGCTTGATTTAATCCATGAGGAATTGAGGGACGACTGGGAAGACTCTAGTACGCAATGGTGTATTAATTATTATAATATACTTCAATACATTACAATTTACTACAGTAAATACTAAAGTAAACTGTAAGATTTTGTTTTGTGTGGGAAAGCTTAAAGTCCCAGTGAAATAAAAAATTACGATGGCTTTTTTCATGAAATATTGCAGCGTTTATTGTAAATAGTTTATCAATGTGGGTCATTCTCTTTTTAAAATTTGTGTGCCCTCATAAATTTTGAGTTAAAATCTGAAAATGCACTTCCTTCCTGTAATGACTATCCATCTTAGATGACGCATGTTAGATGGGTTGGGCAGAGCATCTGTTAACTCCTCCCCTACAACTGTCAAGTCTGCTGCCAGTTCCATTTTAAAATGCAACGGCTGCTTTTGTACATCCAATCAAATCGCAGAGAAAGACAAAAGCCACGGCCACTATTTTTCCTTTCAAAATTCCATTTAACTCGGAAATGCATCAAAATACGGAAGTAAAAACGATCGCAACTTCCGGTTCACAGGAATTTAAAGATTTTTTTCCATTTGGAATAACAAGAACCAACAAATCTTTCACAATAACACCAGGAACGGTCCATTTTGATTCATGTACACTATAAAATTCAACACAGTATGAAGATTCATGAAAAAAAAAAACTCATCCTCTTTGGGTGTGATGTGTGTGTGTAAGAGCGAGGGACTTTCAGTATGAGTCAACCGTGCAGCTATCGCAGTTGTTACATGGGAAAGCTGTTTCTCCAAATCCATTAGCAGATGAACATGTAAGCAAACAGGTACCAGAGGGTGTGGTTTACTGCTAATACAGTAAAGCCTGAAGGTCCTTCATCTGTGACTATATTACAAACGCTATAAAATGGTTATCACAGATGTTGAGGACACAAATGTCTTATTAAATGCAAAATCATTAAATGCCATCTTCCGTTACAATTTGTAGTCTCTGACACTTGATGCGTCCGCCATCTTGGAACAGTCAACATTTCACATAGTCATCACTCACAGTAAAAATCTATCTTTTTTTATGCAGCCACAACATTGTGTAGCCTCTGGATAAGGGCTGTCAAACGATTAATGGCATCCAGAATAAATGTTTGTGTTTCAAAATATATGTCTGTGTACTGTGCATATTAATTTTGTTTTTATAAAAACATACACATATATGCATTTACTAAGAAAAATTGTAAACACTTATATTTAAATTATTGGTAAATATAAATTAATACATGTAAATATTTCCTAACTATGTATACAATGTACGTACATGCGTTTATAAAAACAGCATGAATATGCACAGTACACAGACATATATTATGTTAACACAAACTTTTATTCTGGATGCGATTAATCGTTTGACAGCCCTACTCTGGATGTAAAAACCACCAAGATTTCTATTCCCAGAGAAATCATAAGATTTTTTCACAGGTATGAAAGTGTGTTTTTATATGTATTTACTCAATATTAGAGGCTTCTAAACTATGGTAACTTTTTAGGGTTTGCTAACGCTTTTATCTTGTATCGTATTAGTTTGTAATAACGTGTTATTCATACATGCAAATAACTGCAGTTGCCAAGGAACCGTCAACTAGCCTTCCATCGTTCACAGACTGGTTTTGACAGTTCCAATATGGAGAATAATTTGCGTATAGTCACTAATGATGTGAGGCTATGCATGTATGCATATGAGGAAAACAAAAATAATGTCATCTATTGGTGCTGTGTAGCGATGCCGGCAGTCGATCAGAACTGTGTGCTTTTGAACTGGTTGTATACCTGACTTGCTAAAGACAGTATGAAAGCCCAGTCCTCCTGCCACTGTTCCTCTCTTAGGGAGAAATGTAAGCCGAAGCTCTGGGAATACCAGGATTCCCACTCTTTCCAGCGTGTGTAGAACCTGTAGAAAAGACAAACACGCCAGTTATATCTCTTATACGATCCTTAGATATCATTACTCACATTTGAAGGAGTCATAAAACAATTTAAGCTTTTGTTAAGATGTTTTAGCACGAGTCATCTACTTTAGGCTGCTGGATCACTCGAATCACTGAAAGATTAAAAAGACTTTAATGGCAGGAAATTGTTGACTCTTCATTTTCTGTCTTACCAGTGAGAGCAGTCGTGTAAACTATCGTTGAGGCTTTTTCTCAGGACCGAGTCTTTGTCATAAATTCCCCACGTGGCCTGTAAAACTGAGTCCAGAAGACAATCTCCTGCGGTTCTGTTCCACAGAGCATATAGGCGGCTATCCAGACGTGTGCCCAGCTCCAGAGACCAGTTTATGATGGGAGACTCCTCTTCCAGCTCTGTGGAGGACAACAACAGTTTGCCAAAGCTGCTCTCTGAACATTCAGTGATGTTTTACAGCTACTCTTTAAGCAAACAAATGAAACAGACCAGCTAAAGCATCTTCCATATCAACTGGTGGGTCGGGACCCAAAAATAGACTGCAGGTCTGTTCTGATCGGATCATGGACAGCAGGAAAAACATCAGCGAATGCAAATAGTAAAGTAATTCGGCATTAACAAAATTATAAAATAACAGACTTTTCAAAACCTTTCCCATATTTTTGTTCACTAGTACGTTTAAGGTGCAATGTGGAGATTTTAGTGCCATCTAGTGGTGAGGTTGCGAATTGCAACCAATGGCTCACTCCACCCCTCCCCCTTCCCTTTCGAAACACTATGGTAAGATGTCGTCATGTTTACACTTCTTTGCCGAAGGAGATAACGTATTTACGAAACGCTTTTTGTGAGATGTTTGTCCATTTAGGGCTACTGTAGAAACAACATGGCGAACTCCATGCAAGGGGACCCGCGGTGTATGTAGATAGAAAAAGCTCATTCTAAGGTAATAAAAACATAACGCTTCATTAAGTCTTTATACACCTCTGAAGACATAGTTATATATATTTAGTATTGCATTTCTGTCAATAGATCAATAGACACTGCACCTTTAAAAGTTTGTGAACCTGCTATGTAGTTAATCATGTTAATAATTTTACATATTGTTGGATATATGCTGTTCATTACAAATACACGGGTGTCTAATATATTTCATATTTATTTAAAGGAATTTTATTTTTATTTTTAAACAGCTTACACATCCGGTACTGTTTTGGTTCGAAACCTTTGTTGGTTCCTGTAGCTCCTGCGATTGGTGGAACATTAAAAATGCAAAGATCATGAGTTCGAGAGCACACATACTGATAAAAAAAACAAAGACTAAGTGAAACACAGTATGTCACTATGGATAAAAGAGTCTGCCAAATGCAAAAATGTAAATGCAACTTGCAGAAACACACTGTGGTACTGTGTGTTGTGGTTACCTTTTTGCACATCTCGGTCCAGGACCTCATCGAACAATTTTTCTTGAACATTTGGGGAAAGGTCTTCAATATCTTAAGAGGAAAGCAGACAACCCATTTACAAACCTTTTGTTGAGGAGGCACATGTAATGGTCATTTTCATGTGCCCCTTTGAAACAGGAATGTATGCAATGTACATCACAGATTACTCTTACTCGCATGACCCATGTGACACTTATGAACCTGTGGTAGCAGATACTTTTTCAAGAGTAAAAGAGAACCTGCTGGTAGTGTGAAGGTGACGAGGTCAGTGAAGAAGTAACAGGGAAATTCTCCTTTACGTCTGTGAAGAGCTGCGGCCACCTCCCTGCGGATCTGTTCTGTTAATTCAGGACACACCAGCGCCGGTATACACTTAGCTGTCTGCTGAGATACCTGAAGAGTGAAGAAAACACATTCCCATTAAACACACGACTGGGGATCTGTAGCAATCTTGACGCATCAACTGAATTAATATCCGATTCATGATAATATTGTGATTATGTCTAGTGTATTGTGATCACTTTAATCTTTCATCTACATTGAACTTTATTGAGCTTGCTTTGATTTCGTCTAAAGCATCTGATTTTTCTTTAAATGATTTGTATAAAATTTTACTAAAACTACTGATTCTTGGAGTTAGAATATCAACAGTATGATGTGATTGATGGGAACAAGAATCACAGTTTATTGTAGGATGTGTCCTGTGTGTACCGTGGTAAGATCACTGTAAAACACGGCTGTGAAGTGCCTATTACTTTAGCACACGTGTGTTATTATTTAAAGGGATAGTTCACCTAAAAATGAAAATTCTGTCATCATTTACTCGCCTTCAGATTGTTCCAAACCTGTAAAAATGTCTTTGTTCTGCTGAACACGAAAGACGATATTTGGAAAAATGTCAGTTACGTAACAGATCTCATCCCCCACTGACTCCCATAGTATTTATTTTCCCTACTATGGCAGTCAATGGGGGATGAGACCTGTTTGGCTACTGTCATTCTTCCAAATATCTTCCTTTGTGTTCAACAGAACAAAGAAATGTTCTGGGACATCATCTGCTACCATAGTAGGAAAACAAATATTGTATCTTTTTTGTTCCGTTGAACACAAATTTAGATAATTTGAAGAATTTGAGAAAACAAACAGTTCTGGGGCACCTTTAACTACCATTTAATTTGTCCAACTATGGTAGTCAGTGATGTTCCTGAACTGAAAATTGCTAACATTCTTCCGAATATCGTCATCAGAACAAAGTAATTTATACAGGCATGAAATTACATGAGGGCGAGTAAATGATGGGTGAACTATCCCTTTAAGCTCCCGTTGTAAGACCGGTTCACGTCTGACATGCAAAACTCTGACCTCGGTGAGCAGTACTGCCAGCATGTCCTGTCTTTGGAAGCGGATGGCGAGGTGCACCAGCGTGAAACCAGTGTCAAATGCAGACGGGCGGTTCAGAATCCGCACCTCGTCCGCGGTCAGCTGACGTGCAATGTCACCACCTGACGACTTGTACGCCTCCACGGCGGAAAGATCCCCCTCCACCACACCTAATAATGGAGGTGGAAAACATTTCAGTGGACCGATGCATACAAACACACATCAACAAACAACACACTACGATTTTTCACAATTCTTTGATTCTGCAGTATGCATTTCAGATTTAATGGATGAATTTCCAGATGTAACATGAATTCCCAAAAGACAGATGCAAGAGAGCAGAAAGCTAATAGAAAAACTCCCACTGGGGGTGAGAGCAAATTTGTCGCTTTGCATGTGGCATCAAACCAAACACATGCAAAAATCCTCTTGCACTGATAGAGATAAAAAAAATAAAGATTTGATATCAAACGATATAAAAAGAATCTCACAAAACGTCATGTCACCAAAGATTTTGTGCGGTGCAAGTCATTAGACAATACATATTGTATTCAAATTTGTATTCATGATATTTTGAAAAAACAGCAAATATACTGTTTAAAAAAAAAGACAGATGTCCAGGTTGTCGAACTTCTTATCTAATGCAACGACATTCATACATTTTTAGGTGTGTCTTAAGGGAATTGTTCTTTCATTATTTACACACCCTCATTTTAAACCTGTATGACTTTAATTCTTCTGCAGAACACAACAGAAGATATTTTGAAGAATGTCGGTACCCAAACAAAAATGGGGCCCATTGACTTCCACTGAATTGTCACAAAACCACCGAGACATTTCTCAAAATATCTTCTTTTGTGTTCCACGGAAGAAAGAGTCACAAAGGTTTTTGAGTTTTTTGGGTGAACCACTGTATCTGCTAAAGTAATGTGGTTTGTTTCTCACCAGCGCACGCGTTTAGAAACAGCCAATCGCTTCTGCGCATCCGGTTCCTGATCTGTTTAAGCTTTTTAAAGTCCGCCTCCTGCTCATTATCGCTGCCCATCGCTCCACACGCCAGCTCGATCTTCACCTCCGCCTGCCCTTTACACGAAGGTGGAGAGAGTTTTCTCTGCCTGCCCCACAGTCCCCCGCTCATCCCCCCACCCCCCGTTGTCCTTACGTTCTCTCGCTCCTGCTCGTTTACGAAGGACTGGGATGTAGCGCTCTCCGCCTCCGAGTCATGCAGGGGCGTCTCGGGCGTACTGTTGGGTTTAGGGTGGTCGCAAACCACACACCTGAGACTCTTTGGCCAGTTGTCGTAGGTGCAGGCCGAGCACTCCCAACGCTGAGGGTGCATGTTCAACCGGTTGCGGTCGTTGTACTCCTCGCAGGGGTCAGAGATCACAGGGGAAGGTCTGGAGCCCGAGGTCTGGGGGGCCTCTGACGGGCTGAGGGGCCGCTGCTGCGACCCCTGCTGCCTGTGACTGAGGCATTGCGTGCAGCGGATGGCCCGGGGCCAGTTCAGGTAGGTGCACATGTGGCAGGACCATTTGCTGCTGGTCTCGGGCAGCTCGTCCGCGATCCGTACGCGAGGTCGAGCGCTGGAGTCTGGGCAGATGAGCAGGGTGGAGCCGCTCTGGGTGGTGCACAGCTGCGGGTCCAGGCTGGAGCTGCTCTTGAAGGGTTCTTCTGTGATGATGGGTGCGTTGTGTCTTTGGGCACGACACATGGTGCATTTGATGGCGGACGCCCAGTTCTCGTAGGTGCAGTACTCACAGCTCCACTTCACGCCAAAATCTGTCATCCTCGCGCACGCCGGTCACCGCAGCTGATCTCCCCCCTCCCTCCCACCCACCTGTTCTCCGTTCTTCACCGGTTTTCACCTGCGCAGGAACGCAGCGCCTCCAGTTTCTCCTGCAAGAACGACAGACAAGTGATGTTTAGTTTTTGCTCGTTTTTGAAATGTTTAATGGAAACCATGTTTTCTTTTTAATTGTAATCTAGTCAGTATTATTCATCCATACAAAATAATTCAACTCTTCAGCTTCTTTTACACAATAACAATCTGAGTATTGAACATTTTGAAAAATGTCTTCAAAGTTTTGCTTCAAGACGTGGCGTGAAATACACAAGCTGAACGGATGATCGGTTTTATTTCAGCATGATTTGAAATCTTGTGTGCTTTAATGGAAGTAAAGCAACCTTTTTGTACATAGATGCTAACATGGCCAATGTGTAATAAAATATGTTTCCATTCGAAATAGTGTGGAAAATTTCCACTAATTTAAGTCATTCTTTTGTTTGTTTTACATTAACCGAATCTTTATTTGGACCACATGGTAAACTTAATACAAAATGAACCATACAATTATTTATGTTTTTTTTTTGCATGTATTCTTCTTCAGTACCATGCAATATGATAATGATCATTTAGTCCCATGTTTGACAAACTACTGTCGGACACTATTAATGTACCACAAAACCACCAAAATACATTTTGTAAGGTTCGTAAGTAACTATTACAAACTATTTCCACCAAATTCAAATGCATAGGGCTAAAAACAGATGAAGGATGGAAATTAGAAAACCAACAAAAATGTTATTACTGTAATAGTTTTAGCAGTGATAGGAAGCAAGTAACAATGTGTGAAAATGCTTTGCACTTCAGCTGGTACAAGCACATCCATGTGAATATGTACATTCTCTGCATTTCTCTGCGTGTTACAAAGTAACAGTTGGTGCAAATCTCTTCATTCGGTCTTTTCATTCACACATTTCTGCCTCATTGTGAATGGCCTTAATCTTTGCATTTGCTGGTCTAATAAAAAGGGACACAATGCATTTATTCGGAAAGGCTTTCGGACCGGAAAGTTGTTCCCGACTCTGGATTATTCCTGACAACAATCTAAACAGGTGGTGATGAATCCAGATCACTGGGGTAAACGGTCACATCCTTTGACCCACATTTTTACTCTCATTGGTTATGAACTAGATCTTGGTTATTAACATTTGTTAACAAAATGCTGGCCTACATTTCCACTAGAAAAATGAACAGTGTGCACATGCAACATATTTCCACCATATAGGAAGAGCCATGTAAATACCGTGGCATTTGTATGTGGTAATCATTTGGTACCATTGTATTTGTTTAAGTGTCATGGTATCCCCATAGTACTGTGTTTTCAGCATAGCTTCATTTTATGGCAAATTAAAGATGCTTTTTGACAGCGCTGGTCAGGTGGGTGGAATCCAGTACACGGGCTGTACTTCAAAATACACTGAGCTTTTAGACAATTGCTGCCCCAAATCGAGGCTTAAGTTTAAAAGCCCTTTACACTGTCAGGAAACTTCTATGTAACGGTGAAATGGTTTTTTCCATAACGAGCGGAAGTTTTCCTTTGAACCCTCGAACGGAATGTGAGAAGCATTTCCGCGGCTACAAAGTATCAAGTTCAAATGTAATAAAAACAAATGTCCCAATTTCCCAAATCTCCTCGCTGATACGCTGTAAACACTCTCGGCTCCTTTCGGAATTCCACACCAAGGTGTCGATTTTACCCGAACTAAAACAACACCATAAAAGCGCTCGAGTGTTTGTCTCTACTGTAAATAAACATAAGGCCACTTCAACGCATACATGATGACATTTCTCCTGCAATATCGGATCTTGAATAAAAACAAATGAGAAATGTACGGAAAATAACAAACAATCATTTGAGCGCACGCATCTATTGAATGTTGACCTATTTGACGCACAACATTGGGAAACTAAAACAAAATCTACGGTGCATTAAACTGCCCTGTTGCATATCCCGTGTTACAGTGATTTCCCCCACACATATAAATATCGAGGCCCTTAACGTACCTGCCTTTGTACTCCACAATTCAGTTTGCAAACACTACCGTTCCCGAGTTTGCCCTTCTGCAAGCGGATCTCTTCCGAAGGTCTGTCCTGGCGAAACCCAATCCTATCGGGTCCAAATCCAGCTCAGCACCGACAATTTACCGCGACAGCAGAGCAATTCTGCGGCGGAACACCCATGTTATTTCGCCTCCCTTCCTCTAAAACCCTCAGCGCCACCGCGATCTTCGCATCAAAGAGGGATTTTAGAGGGTTTTAGACACCGGAATTCCCATTTCTGTTGCCGATTTGGCTAGCTCTAATGGCGGCGGTACGGGAGCTGGGGGTAAACCAAAATAAACCTACTCCGGAGATACTGGTAGGAGGGATATCACCTGGATCAGCGGCTACATATGATTGGCTCTCAGTCCGTAAACATCGCGGAAACCAATGAGAGCGCCTTTCTTTCGTTAAAGGGTTCCGCGGCGTACTTCCTTCATAAGCACTAACAATCAGGAAACTGTGGCCCTTTGGTCCGCCATTTTGACTCTGCGAATAGCCGTGCGGCTATATTGTCTATCGCGCTGGAACGGAGCCAAAATGGCGTGTGTTTCATGTGTTTGGCTCCGCTGCCCAGGCTGAGGGGATGATGTCATTGTTACAGAAAGATCTACCGCAGCATCATCTGCAGTGACATAAGTGCATTTTTTTAATGAAACACATCATTGAAGATTTGACTACCGTAGCTCGGGCCCTTTAGACTGCATGTAGCTTTTCGTGTCAACCCGAAAATGAAGGGCGAGGAAAGGGCATAGTATGCATGGCTTTAGCTGAGCTGTTTTTTTTTGGTAATTCATTTATCGGGCGATACTGATTTAACTTTTAACCAAGTAATTTACAAGTTTAAATAAGTTCATTTTATGAAGCAAAAAGTTCACATGGTAGCTTAACGAAGGGTGAAACCTGTAAGCAATATTATAATATTGCCTGATTATTTCGAAATAAAAAAATACAATATATATTATATATATAATAAAAAAAATTAAAAACCAGAGGTTGTAGGTCGTAGCCAGGGGGTCCGTCTTGAGGTCAGCTGATCACCAAATCGATTATAATTGGTCCAGCATCGCCATCCAGTGGTCGTTATCTTAAAATTGCAAAGGAGGGTTTTCTTTTTTGCACGTGCAAATAAGACGCCAAAGCCATCTAATATTATCGGTACTTTAGAAAGGTGTACGTCAGATACGTAAAATGTATATTAAAGTCTTTACAATCTCAAGTAATTACTTATTTGCTAAAACCGGTGTCATGTTCAATGTTACGGTGAGTTTTGTAACAACATTACACCAATCATGAACAACCTCGGTGCACAACTAACTAAATATTTACTTTGTAAAGTCACTAAACTTCTGCATGATGTGTTTGTATTAAACGTTATTAAAGTAAACGGATAACATTATTCTTATAGTGTTATTAATCACTTTTATGTGGATTTATTTGGCGACATTTCCATTGAAAGACGAGTGGTTTGACAAAGGCTATCGCGTGCGTGTAACAGCTAGCATTGTTTGTCGATAAGCTGTCACTGACATAAATATGCAAATAAGATTGACTTAAAAAAACCGATAAAATATGAACAAAATAACCAGGATTACGTTACCTGATTGCTTGGAACGAAGTGTGTCAGGTACATTCTTCACATACTTTCTCATATATTATTTCTCATCTCTCATACCATATATTGTGTATTTAAACGTGTATTTATTTGCTTTTGAGTTATACTGCACTCCACGGACACCACTCTCTCAGATGTGGTGTATCTGCATCCACAGTTCTGTTTCCTCTCCTCTTATTTGTAGCCCCGCCCCCATGGACCCCACAGAGTGAGCACCACCCCTTTCCGGCCAATCACACCACAACACGGCCACTCCATCACTTCACAGTTTCCAAGGTAACTGGGCTGCTCTCCTGAAAGGAGCTACATCATCAGCATCCCTCCAGCGAGAGCTGCAGTACAGCAGGCACCTCCCTCACACACCGCACTATAAGGAAAATGGAGTAGTGTTATGGTAAGTACCCGGCTCTTGTCTTTTGCTGTTGTGAGCTGCTGCTGGATGCTTTTTTTAGAAAAGCCAGGTTAGAATTAAATAGCTCTTGTATTATCCGAAGGTTTAACTCGAGCTGATGGAGATTTATGGCATTATGGGAGATTGGTATGGCACGTTGCTTTGTTGAAATGGCCTGCATAGGATGGACCAGCTGCATACACAAATAGTATCCGTAAGGGTGGTTGAATGTTTACATATAAGCCTTATAAAGCCTGGGGAGGGGATGATTTATTTTGCAGTATTGCTATTTCTGTCTACAAGGACAGCAATGTGTGTGTGTCGGTGTGAGTGAGTGTATTCTCCAACCACCTCACACGGAAGTGTGGCCTGCTGTTGTCTTTCAACACCCCTGCATTTGTGTTTGTGTTAAGCACGTTTGTGGGGCTTGTCCCATTTGGCCTCTGCGCTGCAGGATGGGGGACGTGGGATTTGCGGGTTTATGAGCGGTTCTCTGTGTATGTGGTCCAGTGGACAGACACGCCTGTGTCGTTGCTTGGTCATGGTTCTTTAGACGCTGCCTCATCATCACCTTGGGCCCCAGCGCACACCCTGCCCTGCTTAGTTTGAATGATGTTGTAGGACAGATGCTCAGAAATACTGAGGAGGAAGCGAGCATGTGTCCCAAGGTGTGGTGGCGATGCACTGCAGGCTTGAAATCAGAATTCATTGGCCGGGTGAGTTGGCTGGTGAACGAGGAAATAAAGGGCAGAGTGAGCATGCTGTATCGGGTAGTTATCATATAACGTTACGCACAATTTAAAGTGGGGTACAAAAGTCTGAGACCACTTGTGAAAACATCACTTGTGTTGTTTTGTTTGCAAATTATATTATCAGGAGGATGGAAATGAAAAGTTGCTTTAGAATATTCACATTTCTGGATCTCCCTTTACTTGAACTCTACAAGTTCATCCTTTGATCATCCATTATTTTTAAAAGAGCATGTTTTGTCTTTCAATTCAGGCAAGATTATCTGATATTTTTGTATAAAGAAGCTAATGTGCTTGAGTAGCGACCCAGAAAGAGTACTGAATTGTACCGATTTCTGGTTAATTCGATTGATGTGATGTTTTTTTTTTTTAATGTTAAAAACACAAAACATTTCTCTGTTTCTTGGGCAAAATTAGTTTTTGAATCCAAGATTTTCATTGTAGTTTAGGCTATTGGACTTTACTGTAAGCGCATACAAAATAGTGGTGCTAGGTAACACATTACATCAAGCTTCCTTTTATTACCATATGTTAGTTAATGTTAATGTTAATGTTAGTTAATATAAATACAGTTGTTCGTTATTTGTTTATGTTAGCTCATTGTGCGTTAACTAATGTCAACAGATTTAACACTGAAAATAAAAATGTATTCGTAAACACTGAGGCTAAGCTTAATAAATGGTGCAATTGTATTGTTTCTTGTTTGTTTGTTAAAGGGATAGTTCACCCCAAAAGAAACATTCTGGCATCCTTAATTCGTCCTCGTGTCGTTGAAAACTTTATATATAGATATTTTGAGAAATGACTCTGTGGTTTTGTGTCCGTACAGTGAACGTCAATAGGGGCCAAAATTGTTACCAGTGTCTCTTTAAAATATCTGGTGTTCCACAAAAGACAGTCATACAGATTTTAAGTGACATGAGGACGACTAAATGATGAAAGAATTTAAATTTTTGGATGAAACTTTAGCTAACGTAACTAATGTTAACAAATGGAACCGTAAACTGGTCACACATATTGAATGTTGATGGATCATCATTATTGGCGATCTCCACTGGACCAGGCAATATGGGCCACTTTGCACATCCCTCATAGCAAATATATTACCCAACAATGTGTTGCACTTCAACATCGAGTTGCTGCATTTTACTGCATGCTTGCTTATATACATCTACGGTTGTCTAAATATATAGTTGTGTAATTCAACCCGACAGCCTTAGACGCTATTGCAGTTGTGCTCGCGCGGCCTCTGTGCCACTGGGTTTTGAAAGCGAATCATGTGTTGTCTGCCCCTCCCTCTCCCACGAGATGGTGGTTTTATTATGGTGATGAGGGTTTGTGTTTGAGATGCTGGTCTGTGTGAAAAGCAGGGGTTTGGGTGGGGAACAGACCCCTCTTTTCAACAAGAACTGACCCCTGTTTAAAACAGAGGCGGAATATGCCGTGTAGCCGTTTGCTTTTGCCTATGTGACCCGGATCGCTTGCTGTCGCAGTGTCACGGTGAGATTTGAATTTTGGAGAGCTGAGGGCACAGACCAGGGCCTTTAGTAGCATGCTGAAATGTTGTCTAGTTTAGCAGGTCTGTACTACCCAACAACTGGAACAAGCAATAAAATGAGCAATTTAAAAGCCGAACTCGAACACAATTTACGCCTGACACGAACCACAGTTTGTTTGATGCTGTTGGCCTTTCCTTCTCTAGCTCTGTGATGGGGATATCACGTCTCAGTTAATCTTCCATTTGATCTCGGAGTGCAGTCGGCCCGTCTCTCTATGGTTTCCGTTTGCTTCTGTCATCATTCAAACACAACGAGGGCAGCTGTCATCTAACATTAAGACCCAGGGTGTGGCAGCAGCCGGCCAGGCACTTCTTGACTAATCCAACCCACGGTGTCATTAAATATATTTTATAAACGGCAGCTGGATGCTTGTTTGAAAATATATAATTCTTGACAGTCTTCCCATTATAAATGTACCCGAGAACTGTGGAGGTTAGCTTGAGCTCACAGGTTGATTGTGATAAAATGGCTTAAAAATTATGTTTTTCTATCGTGGGGTTCAGAAGGGTCATGTTGCCACGGTAGCAGTAGTAATGAACTTGCAGAATAAACGACCCTGACCTTTGACACCATTGATGTTCGAAGGTTAAGGGTTAACAGCATATTGATCAGACACAGTGAAAAAATGTTTGGTAGAGATGATGGACAGTTCCAAAAACATTATTGTATTATTAGGACATTATTGTATTATTATTATTGGATTATTATTATGTCAGGCTTCATGCTTTGACACAACGCACTTCAATCAAGAGCACAACGTGTGTTGCTTTCACTGTTGAAATCTGACAACATTAGTTATGTGGCTTTGTGGTTAAAGTCCCAGTGAAATAAAAAATGACAATTCTCATTTTTTCATGAAATATTGCAGCGTTTATAGTAAACAGTTTATCAATGTGGGTCATTTTCTTTTTAAAATACCCTCATAATCTTCTGTTAAAATCTGAAAATGCACTTCCACCGTGAAATGACTATCCATCTCAAATTACGTAAATTAGACGGCTTGGGCAGAGCATCCGTTAACTCCTCCCCTTCAACCGTCAGTCTGCTGCCAGTTTCATTTCAAAATGCAACAGCTGTTTTTACACATCCAATCAATTAGCAGTGAAAAACGCAAGCCACGCCTACTAATTTTCTCCTTTGAAATAGGGCTTTTTCACATGACGTCACGCATCTTCCGTTCTGCCGCGAAGCAGTGTATCGTTACTTACCTTAGAATGGAGTTTACCAAGTCCCTTGCACAGCTGCCACAAATACG
Organism: Triplophysa rosa; assembly: GCF_024868665.1. Taxonomy (NCBI): domain Eukaryota; kingdom Metazoa; phylum Chordata; class Actinopteri; order Cypriniformes; family Nemacheilidae; genus Triplophysa; species Triplophysa rosa. The sequence goes on along the minus strand of NC_079899.1, from coordinate 24,277,159 downwards.
GCTGGATGATGTACAACATCTTGCAGACAAATTTTCGCTTACGACAAGACCAAATCTAGATAAAGGATACAAATGCTTCGTTGAACAGTACCTGTTTGATTATGAAGGTAAGTGTTTTGTTTTCTTTTTGTGTTAGCGAAGGTGCTAGGATAAGTCCTTGAATAAGTGTTCTGTCAGGGTTTTTTTTCCACTGTTGTTAAATTCCTGCACAACGGCAAAACGGAAGTTCTTCTTCGTCTTGTTTGTTGCAAGACGGATGTTATGATACACTGCTTTGCGAAAAGGCAGAAGTTAAGTGACGTCATTGTGAAAAGGGCCTATTACTTTTCACTCGAGCAACTTACGGTTCACGGGGACTTTAAAGATCTGAGTTTGTAACTATATAGTACAATGACAAAATTGTAGTAAATGTAAGCTACTTTGAGGTTTTCAGATGATGCTCTTTTGATTATTATTTAACATTTTTCATTTAACTAGATAAATATAAAAGGTTCATGTATTCTCTGTATGTATTCTATGTAATATTTAAAAATATCTGCACATTTTTGGAGTTTAGGGTGTATTCATAATCTGGAATATTTAATTATGTAGGATAATGAGGACTGTAAATAGTTGTTCTTGGTATTTGATGGTTAGAGTTGTGTGTACAGTTCTCTTTAGAGTTACCTTATGGTGGTTATGAAGCGTAAATCTTGTTTTTTAATGTTGTGTGAGTGCAGAGATGCAGTATTTTTTACACTATAGCTCACGGTTGTGTATACTCATGTTATCGGCTTTGAATAACAGCGTGTGCACATACAGAATTCCATGTTAAAAATGAGAGAAAGTAGATTTACTGTCTGGGCAGGGTTGACATTTGAATGCAATAATGATGTAAAATATTATTCACGTGTTGTCTCTCTCTATGACCCTCCGATTTATGAATTAAACGCTGACTGAGTCACATGGGATATTTGTTTTCATAAATTATTTGAAAATAATTTGTTCAATTCATAATGTGAGAAAAAAGGAAATAAAACAACAGCAATTTACATTACAGTGTCTGTTGATACTGTAATGTAAAGTGTGATAAACCCACTGAATTACACAACACGCATTCCTTCATCCTATCTCCAAAATGGCGAGGTCATTACGTCAGTATAATGAATTATTGAAGTTCATCCGATCCTTCACAGATGCGGCTGCTGGTCTGTGATTTGACCTTATTTATTATGCTAATAATTAAAGCATGTATCAAAGGGTATCATGGAGAACACATTGGCAACCACACAACAACACTAGGAATCGCAAAGCTTCTCTAGAAATGTAGTGGGAGGTGCAAACACCTCTAACTTAAGAAAATGTAAATGTCTTATTAAATATTAACCTTTCTTAAGTTACTTAAACGCTCCTGGCTGATATATTACAGCTCTAAAGAAGCGATTTATATTAAAAGAGGAACTCTAGTGATTGAGAACTTGCTTCTGTTCTTTAGATGGTACTTAAGTGAGCCTAAGTGGGAAAATTGTATAACTGGATTTTCTAATGCATAATAAAGCTTCTTTTTGATCTATTTTTCTGCAGCTGTAACACGGCTATTAAGATCTACCTTTTATAACCATGACAAAGTATTACCTAGCTCAGTAATTCTTTTAGACGTTTAAGCTGAATAAAAGTAAAGTTTGTTTTCACATCTCTTGAACAATCCCAGTGTGCCAGTGGTCAGTCAAACAGACGCTGGTGTCATGCTGGGATGAGAGAATGAATTTTAATCTCAAAAATGTCATTTATTCCGTTTGTCTCGGACATTTGAGAAGGTGGTTCAAACATCAGGATATCTGCTTGTGGATACGATAAATAAATAAGTCCGTGCATTTGGGCCAGAGCCCCAGAGAAAAGAACTACCAGCTGAGAGTTGTTACAGGCCTGCTGTCTGGATTCAGCCTTTATTTAGGACTACACTGTACACTCATGTTTACTTGGTCTCTCTCTCTCTCTCTCTCTCTCTCTCTCTCTCTCTCTCTCTCTCTCTCTTTCTGTCTCTCTCTCTTTCTGTCTCTCTCTCATCTTGTACATACACTACAAGTGAAGCATGCCATGTTCCACACCGATTACTCATTCTGCATTACTCAGAGGTTGCTCTTTCATGCATCAGGTTCTCTGTAATGTTTTATTGAAGTATCAACGTTGTCTTGTGTTGCCTCAAATATTTCTCAGTAAGAGCACATTGCAGTGTTTGGTACTTTGCAGAACTCACTGCCGTGATGCTTGTGTGTTCTGGGTGATTGCCAGGCCTTTGGCATGTGGATGTTGCTAAGGTTTTCTTCGGTTGTTATTTACCTGCGTAAGTCAAAAGTGCCCACACCATTTTCTTATCTCTGTCACTTGAAAAAATAATCCAGTGTCTTAGTAAATATCACAAAAATAAAAAGCTATATTAACTTAATAAAATCTTTAAAAATGATTTTAAAAGTTTTTTTGAGTGGATATAATTTTTTTAAATTAAAATCCAACAGTTCATTTCTCTAAAAAATAAATTACATAAACAATAAATCTCTAATAAATGTACATGTATTGATTAAGTTTATTTAATGAAAGGACATAAGTATTTAATTAACGAATTCTATTTTTAATACACCCGTAATATTTTTGGTGAATTCTAATGGAACTTTTTGAGTTACTCAGATTTACTTATTTGTTTTACATACATATACTCAATTTAAATAGTATATTTCATTGATTTTACAGCTTTGAAATTCACTCAATGTCTTTAAGCCTAAATTGTAAGATCTACCAAAAAATGAGTAAATCACAGAACTTCCAGTCTATGTTTGGTTATTATATAGCCATTTATTTTATATTTCATTTATATTAATATACTTGATTCTATATTTTTATTGTATATTAATTGTATTCAGTTAAATTAAAACTACACAACATTTATTGATTCTTTGCGGAGGTCGCATTTGTTCACGTTGTAACCGCTGAAATCGTCTATGAAATTTTTAAAATGGCAACAAAAATAGAAATAAAATTTGTCTTAAGACAACAACTCTCTCAACAGACTGACGGCTTCTTTAAACAATTTTATGTTTCTTTGAGAGGCTTAAAGCAGCGGCAGGTCATCTGCATCCATGGATGTGTCTTTGCGCTTAGAATTAACATAACATTATCATCTGTTGGTGTTTTTGTGGATGCTAATATACTGTATGTTTATAGTTGTCATCATAAGAACATCCCTTAGCTGATCAGTAGCTAGCACAATTAAATCATTTTCGGATCATTTTCATTTTTTGACGTTTGATTGCACGTTTTAATATCTTAGTAAATCTGAGCACAGTGTTGAATAGACGGACAGGAGAAGTCTCCTTACTTCGCAGGGGTTTTTCCGGGTGTAGATGGGGTCTCTCTCGTTCTCTCGTATGGAACAGCCCTGCTATTACTCAAATGGTGCCGGTCATGGTGATTCACAGGCTGACTGGAAATAGGTTTTAAATGCAGTTAGAAGGTTTAATGTGGGGTTATGAGATTACTAAAGCGGCACTCTGCAGAGATTGAACTCCTCCCGTACAACGTTCTTTTCCCCCAGTCCTGCTGTACATGTCTGTATTGATTCCAGTTCAGTCATTTATCTAAACCAGCGCTCGCCATGAAACACACACAGCAAAAGCGTAGAGACGCCAGCTCAGCCATGTTCACAGAGAGAGACCAAGGACAATCTGCATTCTGCATTAAGAAGTTTGACCGTTTCTGTGTTATATGAAAATAAGAATATGCACTGCCCATGTTTTGTAAAATTAGATTTTTTGAGAATTTTCTTTTAAGCAAAAATGATTATATATTATATTATAAAAATAGAACTTTTTGATTATTGCTTCTACAGAACTTGTGTCATAATTCATTGGACTCTTTCTTCTGTGGAACACAACATATATTTTGAGAAATGTGACCTACATTCCTCAAAATATCTTTTTTGTTTTGTAGAATAAAGAAAGTGACATTGGTTTGTAATGTCATCAGGATGAGTAAATGATGAAAAAATGTGTGTCATTTATGTTTGTTAAAATCCCAAAGTTTGACCAATAATATAGCAATGATTTCCTTAGCAGCTCTATTAAATGCAGTTACTCATAGTTTATTAGCATTAAACCGTTTTTAAAAAATGCAAAAGTACTTTGTAAGGTAAAGTATGGTTTTACTGTGTTTTGTAGGAGTCTAATTCTGCTCATTTCCTGTGCTTTCGTGATGTCATCATCAGCAGAACTGATGTTGTTTATGAGGATCTGGCGTAGACGTTGACGTTCAAACAGCCTCACACAGATGCTGGCCATTCTGCTCAGTGTTATACTGATCATTTATTTGTTTACACTGACACTTTGAGTGTGAAATCAAAGCTGTCACTGTCAAAGACATTCACGTTTCGTGGCTCGATGGGGTTTTTTTCTCTGCAGCTGTGATGCCTTTTTCAAAAAAATATACTCCACATGACTTAGATGCAGTTTTTTTGATCCTGTCTATCCAGATGAAGTTGGATGAAATATATGCGACCTGATTGGTGGGCAGTACAAAAACTACAGTCATAAAATGAACTGCCTTATGGACACGTATTACACGATATTGCAACAGCGTGTTATTTATACGCAGATCGATGAGAGCGGGTAGATATAACAAACTGTTCAAAGTTTTCTCTCGCATGGAGACTCAAAGATGAAAAATTATTAGATGAGACATTTGATTTTAAAGATAGATGATGTCACAGGCCTGTTTTTCAATTTTCTGTCCTCACTGTGAGATCACACACACACTCATACACGTGTGAGTAAGAGCAGTGCCATGCCATGACTGTCATTGGTTTACTCATCGGAAAGCAGAAGAGATTGCGCTTGTGGAGTTGAGTCGATCCTCTCCAGCACAATGTTGTATTATGTGGGGACCAAATGCAAAAGTTCAAGAATCAGATATTTACAAAAGCCAATATAGATCAACCACTGCTTTGTGAATCAGTTTGACCGAGTCATTAAAAACGATTCATTCATGAAACGCATATAACCAGCTTGCGGTAAAACACGTAGACGCATAGTAAATCCAAATGTCATGTTTTGAATATATTACACATTCATGTATATGCTAATCACCTGTAATCCTGTGCACATGTGAAAGCTCGCTTGTATGTTATTGTGATGCAGATGTAGTTCTAATCAATTCTGTTCAGACAGAATTGCAAACACATTTGAGCAGATTCGGTCTCTACCCTGTCATGTTTAATGTCACCTAGTGAATCCGTTTACACAGCTTCATTTCAGCTTTAGCACGGGAATGAGCTGCAAATGGCATGCAGTCATAAAAGCTGAATAATTCATTGTCTTACTGCAGTGTTATCATGTGTGGGAGCGTGTGTGTGACATACTGCTGAAACGGCACATTAACCGGACACACACACACACACACACAACGGATCGTTCGAGATATTGATTTCCAATCGCTGGTTTCGCCGCTGCAGTGGTCTAGATATTCAATGCTGTATAATGCTGATGAGATGACCTCATAATGAACATCACAGTTCACATTTAAACTAGTGTGTTTTCCATCACAGGCCTTTGTGTGAGGTGAAAATGACCTCAGATGCTGATCTTGGACACTGTTTTTATGATGTTGTATGTCTAGAGATGACTGCATCATTTATTAATCACGTCCATGTCACAGTAAGTAATGTAGTGAGTTCGTGTCAGGGATCGTATTGAACTGATACTTTTGGGTATTTTAGATATTACTGGCTATTGGTCATATTCATGGTTCAGTGTTTGTTTTGTTGTAGTGTAAAAGGTTCTTAGTAAATTGTCTAGGACACAAAGAACAGTCACATCGGAGGAGTTAGTGGAAACAGTCGACTAAGTACATTTCTCATGATCTCTCATTATAATGCAGTTATATAATATTCAACAGTTCAATTCAGCTTTGGAATAGATGCATATTTAAGTTTTGTAGACAAGAGAACATTATGAAGGGTTGTAAATGTAATGACCTTCATTTTACATTTGCAGCTTGCTAGCAGCTGGGCTTTTCTTAGTAAATACAGACAAATACTAGAGGATTAAAGAGGCTTTGCTTATTAAAGGCTTTGCTATTTGATCTTTTTTTCATAAATATCTGTGGTAATGAAATTATTCGGATCTCTCTGTGAACAAAATCTCCTTGATGGCCAATTTACGTGCCAGCAGACCATGATAGTGACTGCCATGCAATCTTCCTCCCAAATGACCTGTCTGGCTTTCTGGTATTTCACATAATGTGGCAAATCATTTGTCATTAATTGTGGTTTCTGTCTGTCCTCTGTTTCTCATCCTCTTTTATTTTCTCTCCTTTCCCTCTGTCTCAGCCAAACCAAACATCCCCATCCTCAGGACCACGCCGCGTTTCACCATGAGCATCGCCGTATCGCCGATGGCCACTGAGGCTTCTTCCCCTATGATCACTTCTGTGACCCCCACCCTCGAAAATGACCCGGATAAGCATGATGACCTGGAACTGTGCGGGGCTGGTGTTAGCGGTGATGGAACGACCCACACACAAGATCCTTACCGCAGGTACCAGAAGCCCCCACCCCTCCACACAGGGGCCGACTGGAAGGTCGTGCTCCACCTGCCGGAGATAGAGACATGGCTGAGGGCCACGACAGAACGAGTAAGAGACCTCACACATTCTGTGCAGCAAGACATCACCAATAGACATGTGGATGTGCACCTTGTACAGCTCAAGGTAAGAGGATTGCGTCTCAATGTGCGGTACGGATGGTGTAGTATATGACACATGTTTATCGGCCTGTAGCCATTTAGAATGAATAATAAAGTTTCTGGATCAGGATGTCCAACTAGCATGTAGGCAAGTGTAGAGTTTTGAGTGAGCTGAAGAGTGATTTGTGATGTCATCAGGACAGAAAGTTGTTTCACAGGCAGACCAAATTATTACGTTTTTGTCTTTTTTATGTAACATGATGAGGGATGCATAAGACAGGGAAAGTGTCTCAAGTTTTGTAGCGTTTAGTTCATGTTTGAGCAGAAATGCACATTGATTAGTTACACACTGTTAACTCAAATGCTGTATCAAATTAAGTTATGTAAACTTAATTATATAGAAAAGTTGTACCGCTTAAATATTTTAAGTTCCTATAACACATTTTTAATTTTGTGTAAAGTATAATGAAACATGAAGTTTTGACTAAAAAATTGCTCCTTGTTCAATTTACTTAATTTAAAGACGTTAATTCAACACAATTGCTCAAGAAGGATTTCCAATTCCCAGCATGCTTTGCGTCAAACTGCATCAAGGTGTTTGATTTATGCATATTAAGACTAAGAAATGTGTCAAATAAAGGAACGGAAAAAAATGAGTTTAGTCACTTAAAAGTGCAACTGTCTACTTAATTTCACGAGAAGAATGAATGAAATATTCAAGTCACACTTACTAAGACTGAAAGTTCTTCTTACTTAAACCAAGAACCTCTAAAACTAAACAAATGTGAGGCAACGAGTATTGCCAACTTATCCGGGTTTACGCTAGTGCAGTTTTTCTGTTTCCACCTGCCTCTCTCTAGTAAAAGCAGGTAGTAACACATGGCGTTTGAATTAAGACAAAATATAGAGAGATGTGGACAATCTTTAAAACAATGAAATGTCTTTAGTGATTTCTGTCTTTATTTGATCGAAAGCGGATCAATTATTCGGTGACCCTGAGGTCTTGCTGGATTCCTATAAATGATTGTATTATCAGTTATTGTATGGCTTGCTGGATGTTTTTTATATCATGTGCACATTGCACTCGCAGGCGGTCATGTGTGTATGCGTTTAGCATTATGAATCATTGCTCTTCAGTTGTATTCTTTCATTTTCTTGTAGTGTATCGAGTCCTAGTTAGCGTGCTTTATTAGTGTTAGAGAACGCATTGATCTATTAGATCATCATAAACGCGTCACATATCGATAAACATCTTTACAAGAAATCAGATTTTTTTCCAGTAAACACAAATCTGGCCACAAATAAGATACATTTTTTGCTAGAGCGTTAAGACTGATATAGAAGTATACATATAGAGAGGTATATTGATTATTAAGTATATAGTATATAGAATTGAAACATTGATGAAATAACGAAAAAGAAACCACAGTCACGCCATTTAGGTGGATTCTGTACATTATTAGTGTGATTCAAGCGTGTCTGCCTGAGGAACATGACCCGATCGCTCATTCCTAAATTAAAATTATTTCCTCTCCGTGTCTGATGTTGCATTTATCAACTTCTGTTTATTTTAAATAACCCACAGTCTCTGGTGTCACATGCTTTTACAGTCGGTGAATCTGCCTGCCGTGCTAATAATTGACATAAAATGATTGTCTTACTTAGGCAAGGCAAAAAACAATGCTCGCAGTTCTGGATCATGTCTTCATAGTAACAATGTAAAGTGAGATCGTAACAAACATGGGACATAGCTACTGTCTAATCATAGTTTGTTTGTCGTCTTGGTTTTTCATAAGCCACGATTAAAGCTTTTTTTTTCTCATAGAGCACGTTTGTTCTGTGTCTTTTACAGTTTGGCTGTATGTTGTCTTTGGTTGGTTGACCGTGTTTTTCTGCTTCTTACAGACTTTTATAAAATCCCTCTCTTTCTGTTGTTGCTTTGTATTGTCGTTGTGAAGGATTCTGTGTTTTTTTCTGAGCATGACTGATCTCTTTGTGTCCAGTATCAGCAGACAATGAGTCAGTCTGGACAGCACACATCAGTTTGAGTATGAGAGAGGCCAGAGAGCCCAGCGCCCACATCACTGACTTGCATTCTGACTTCTGTCCCATTATGAAATCTCAACACTAGGTGCCTATATCGTACAACCAAATTCTCTTGCTTTCTTTTAAAAAATATATATATTTATTTTCTAGTAGCATGGCTGTTAAACCCTCTTTGGGTTTCAAGACAAGAAACGTTTCAATCCATCATTTCAATCACGTCCAAGTTTTTCTTTTCATGTGTACAGATGTCAGTGACAATTTGTACTTTGAAATGCTTTGTGAGAGGTTTGATATACACATACAAAAAAGTGACATTTATAGTGCAAGTTAATGGCAGTTAAAGACAGTAAGTGTTTTATATATATATATATATATATATATATACAGTATATATATACACAGAGAATTCCTGGTTTGTGTTCAAATACTCACTGTTGACTTTGAAGTATACAGTGCCATCTAGTGTAGAAAATATGGTACTGTAGTTTGTGTGGGTATAATTACATTCCACCCACGAAAACCTGAAGAACCCTAGTCCATTGAAGCTTAATTTACTTAGGTCTAAATTACAACAAAAGTAATCCATTTAACAGATATAATAAAGATACATTTTGGCCATTTGCAATATGCAACCTTTGTGCTGCAATTGATATGTATCGCCGAAAAAAATAAGATTCCACTCCAGTTTTGCATTTAATCAGCTGAATATATTTTGAGTATTCCAGTCCAGTGTCTGTTGAATTTTGATAGAAACAAACTTCAGGAATGACAAAGTCACCCAACAGCAATGTAAAAGACTGTGAGCATGCCAAAACGGATCCTAATACATGTAAAACACGAGTGTTGTGGTGTTTAAGCACGAACATGAACTTACTTTCAGCATTCAAGATCTGCAAACATTGCATCTCTTTTTTTTACCAGTTTGTCCTGTTTTAATTTTCAGGGCATAAATTCAAATAAAAAACAATATTTTTATTTGGAATTTGGGAGGAATGTAGTTCACAGAATTAAACAAAAAGGATTGTTTCACTTGAAGGAGTAGTTCACTTCCAAAATGTGCCCCCCATTAACTTTCCATAGTCATTTTTATTCCTACTATGGAAAGTCAATGGGGGCAAATTTTGAAGTGAACTACTCCTTTGAACATGTTTAGAAATATTAATTTCAGAAAAACTGAAAAACTTTTTTTTCTGTGGCTGTGTGTATGGGCACTTTTAAGTCCCAGCAGTGAAATAGTAGATTTATGTCAAAATATATTCACAGTGTCATCACACACCTTGAAAAAATATATAATTAATGATCAATGTGATTGAATATAAAATTATATAGCATTTATAGGTCCAAACACCGATTTTGTTCATGTCCCACAACTCTGGTCACAATATTAAGATATGTAAGATAAGCTAATTGAATTACAATTTGACATTATTTCAAATGGAATTGTTTAATATACATATTAATTATTATTATTTTGTATATTTTACTGATCGTTTTATAATTTTATGAAGTAAATGTGCCTGTCCACTTTTGAGTCTTTACCGCAACAATGATAAAACTTCATTATAAAAGCCTTTTTCAAAGACAAACAAGTCTAGTTTCTACGGAAACAGAAATGACCACTTGAACACATTGCTGACAGATTAGGCCACCTCACTCACAAGAATATAAATATCATCTTTTCTGTGTCAGTATTTATTGTGTGTCCTTAGCATACAGCTTAGTAATTCTGTACTTTGAACTACATTTTAAAAATAAATGTATATTACTGTTTAATTCATGTATATTAAGATGCTAAGAGTCCAAACTAATGTAGTAGACCTTACTAGCTGCCAATTAGCTGCAATATTAGCAAAAATGTCATTTCCGCAACATGTCTTTACCGCAGCACATTTTCAAGGTTTCCTGTATATTAAATTACAAATATAAAAATAAACATGTTCCAGATTAAAATCTTAATGACTCCATGCAATTTTGTTGACCTTATAATATGTATTTCGGACTCTGATGATTAAAATTAAATTAATTAAAATTCACAGGGGTGAATTTTTCTTATTTTGGACAGTCAAAAGTGCCCGTAGTTGCAGAAACACCCATACATATTTATTTATTACAGTTTGCATGCAATGTTGAATGTACATAAATTGATATTAGAAAGTGCTTTTGGGCTGCGGTAACAGTTGTGTATAGAATGTGGAGAGCGAGGATACACACCAGTGGATGTCAGTGTGTGTGTAAGAAGATCAGCACACAGCTGTGATCTCCACATTCCCCATTGAGACGCACCCGAAGAACAATATACAGACACACCCTCACATACACACACACAAAAGCTATCTTTATGAGGACATACATTGACGCGATGCAATTTCTAGCCCGTTACCCTAACCCTAACCATCAGAACTACATGCCTGACCCTAACCCTTACCCTAACCTAAACCTAATTATAACCTAAACCCTAAAACCAAGTCTTCACCCAACCCCTAAACCTAAAGATCATAGAAAACTTTTTGCATTTTTAGATTTTTTAAAAATATTGTTCTGTACAATTTATAAGCTTTTTTGCCCATGGGGACCTCAATTTTGGTCCCCACGGTAACACGAGTCCCCATGTGTTGGTGTGCATTCAGGTTTAGGTCCCCACCGGGATATACAAACATGAAAACACACACACACTGGTTTGGTTTATTATCTCTGTGGGGACAGTCCATAGGCGTAATGATTTTTATAATGTACAAACTGTATATTATACCCATAGGCACTTATTTAAATCATCTGTGTACTGTATTCTATTATGTTATGGTCTCTGTGTACACACAGAGAGCATCCAGTACTCTGTGTGTACTGGATGCTCCTGTCACCAAAACAAATTCCTTGTATGTGCAAACATGCTTGGCAATAAAGCTCTTTCTCATTCTGATTCTAAACCTAAAGATCATAGAAAACTTTTTGCATTTTTAGATTTTCAAAAAATATTTTTCTGTATGATTTATTGTATTCGGGTTTAGGTCCCCACTGGGATATAAACACAAGGCCACACGCACAATGACACACCCATATTTCTCACATCAGTATTTTTACCCGGTTGAGACGTGTTTATTTAGAATGATGTCATCTTAGTGCTCTGGAGAATTCAGAGAATTCAGTCTCATCGTCTGTCAGCAGCTCTGGAGAGAAACCGAGGGATTCTGTGACGTTTCTGTGTGGCTTTTGCGTGTTTCTGTCACCAGAAAGAAAGAAAACTTTAGCTGTGGTTGCTTGCATGTTTGTTTATTTAGGCTGAATTTTGTTCTACAAACTATTAAGTGTGCGATAGATTTTTAATCCACTCTGCAAAATTTCACGCAAATCCTTCCGGTCTATTTGGGAACATTTGCGGTTAGTAAGGTAGCTAGTTGACCATTTTGTAACCATATTTAAAATATTTTTATGCCTTTTTAAAAGTAAAGTATCCTTTTCCACTACCACGGTAGAATTTACATTTATTCAGCAGACGCTAAAATGACTTTAAATGAAGGATCATTTTAAATTTTGGCAAGGCAAATTTATTTATATAGTATAAAACACATTGTATAGTATTTAGGGATTTAAAGGAAGATAATATTAGATGCTAATACCGTAGTATTTTGATCTATACTGTAGCATGGTCGTACTCTATAGTTTAGTACGTACATTTGTGCCTCTGAAATCTTTTGTGCCAAGTATTTTAGTACTGTACGTGCTGCAGAAAACAGAACTTATGTTTGACATATTTTGAACTGCATTTGTTGTACAAGTGTACTGTAGATTAAAAAAAATATGAGTTATGACTGGCATTGATGCAAATGTGAAAGCCACATTGCGATGACCTTCCCCTCTCCAGCTACCCCTCAGATGCCCCTGTAATTCCCCCACAGCAGCTGCCCATGCTGGTGTGGCAGACAGTGACAGCGGCACGATGGCTTGAGGAGGGAGGGAGAGGTCACGTCCCAAAATAGCCCTTCAGTGTGGTGAGAAGGCCCCTCCTCCAGAGAGAGACACATGATGGAAATAACAGGCTTCCAGTTCAGTGAGAGAGAGAGAGAGAGAGAGAGAGAGAGAGAGAGAGAGAGAGCAACATATCAGACATCAGTATGAGAGCTCAGATCTGACACACATCACTGAAACAGACACACACTTCTGATTCGCTTTGATTCATTGTGTTGAACATCAGCCGGCGAGCAGGTAAGAGAGGACGAATGTGACGAGCTTCTCACTTCAGTAGATTTTGACAGGAAGTTTTCTACGTGTGTAGGATAAGATTGTGTGTAATTCTCTTTGTGGCTTTGTGTTTGATGTGGTTTGGGGTTGATTTGCACCCATGCTGAAAAAACAATAGAACCCTGCCCAAATCACAATAGAAAATGTAATGGTTTTAGTGGTTATAATAGGAATTGTATTGGTTTCAATGGAGACTATAATGGTGTCTACTTGTATGTGATTGATTCTGTTGATGGGGTGTTATCTGGCAGATTAATCATATTGCAATAATGCCCAGAACATACTACAAAAATAAATTTTGTAATGGTGTTAATAGAAAACAGCTAATGGTTCAGAATGGTATTTTAATGGGAACCATTAGAATTTCTGTGATGAATTCTATTGGGTTTTTTTCAGCAGGGACGACACGTTTTAAGTTAAGAATTACATTTATTTTGTAGGAAAATATAATGAAGGGTGAGTTACGTGGACGTTACGTGTCTGTCTGTTTATGTCCATGTGCTTGGGTCATCAGCGCTCAGGGGTCACATGGTGTTGAGAGGGCAGCTGTGGCTCATTTACACCTCTGCCATCATCTTTCACTGGCGTTTGTCACCGACAGTAGGGTAACATTACTTCAGTAATGAAGTACTGTGATACTAACAATTTATTTTGTGTTCATTAGACTTCATTTATTCATTAATTATTCCTACATTAAAAAAATGCTGTAGTGTATTTTAGTATTTACTATAGTAAACTGGAGTAAAAATCCTACCCTGTTGAAAAAAAACAATAGAAACCATCACAGAAATTCTAATGGTTTCCATTAAAATACCATTATGAACCATTAACTTTTTCCATTAAAACCATCACAAAAATCCTTTTAGTGCTGTGTGTTAGGGGCATTATTCCAATAGGATTTAACATCCCACCAATAGAATCTGTCACATACAAGTAGAACCATTACAGTTTCCATTAAAACCAATACAAATCCCTTTAAAACCATTATAACTTCTTTAATGGTTTCTATTCCCTGCTGAAAAAATCCATAGAAACCTAATGGAAACCATCACAGAAATTATAATGGTTTGAATTAGAATACCCTTACAACCCAATAGCTTTTTCCATTAAAACAATTACAAAATTCCTTTTTGTAGTGTGTTTTGGGCATTATTCCAATAGGATTTAACATCCCACCAATAGAATCCATCACACACCAGTAGACACCATTATAGTTTCCTTTAAAACCAATACAAGTCCCATTATAACCATTTAAACCATTACAACTTCTTTAGTGGTTTCCATTGTTGTTTTCAGTAGGGTTGTTTTTCCAGCAGGGGAACCCTGTCTGAAACACAATAGAAAATGTAACGGATTTAATGGTTATAATGGGAATTGTATTGGTTTTAATGGAGACTATAGTGGTGTCTACTGGTATGTGGTTGATTATATTGGTGGCAGATTAATCCTACTGGAACAATTCCCAAAACACACTACAAAAAGATAATAAGTTTTAAATTAAAATAATCAGCAGTTTATCAGTTTACTACAGTAAATACTTTACAATACTGTAGTATATATTTACAAAATGTAGTAATTAGTTCCTAGAATAAACTACAGTATACTACAATTTACCACACTTTACTATAGTAAATACTAAAGTGTGCCGCAGAATATTTCATGTGGTTTGTACAAACTAAAGAACTCCTCGTGAAGTTTACTGTACGATACACATGAAGCCATGATTCTGTGCATGTTCTGAGCGCTGTGGCAAAGTTGGATCCTACACTACTGTTTATTTTTTATTGCGCGGTGCAGGAGACTCATGTTGGGACTTCTAGCATGTTGGTGTCGTGTCTGACCTACATTCAAAGGTGTCATGTTATTTTGGGCGATTGGCAGCGCTGTAGCCGAGATGCTGCTGGACTCAACTGGACAGTTACTGTGTTGACAAGTAGCCGCAGTTGCTTTGGCGTGTTGTCCATGTTCTTTTATGCATATCTGCTGTGGACCATGACTTGATAGTCTTTGATATTTGTTGGTTAGTGGTTAACCGATGTGTTTGCAGTATTAACATCTAGAGATCAGGGTGGACAGTGGTATTTGCAAAGAGAAAAGATGGACTGTCAAAGTGGGAAAAAGTGACAAAAGTGAGAAATGCTCAGTTTATGTTTTGGGCAATTACAAAATCTCAACTTGTCCCATTGCATCCAGTATTAACGCTGTATAAATGACAGTTTGTGAGAGAAAAGATGGGTGTGTGTTTCGGTGTGTGTGGGCGAGAGGAGACAACTGTCAAAGGCTTGTGACAGCTGAGCTGTCCCGTTGGGAGGAATTGGACGCTTGCACACAAAAACATGACATGAGAGAGAGCCACTTGATGCTCAAAATGTGTGAATGTCATGGCATTAGATAACTAGATAGTAAAATGTTAATATTGTTTTTAACTAATGCAATGACATTTGTACACTTACTGTAAGCTGTGTCAAAATACTTTCTGGGGCTGTTGCCGACATACAAAACAGATTTGACATATTGATCGTAATCATTGCTTTAACATTCACTGCTTAACTGCATACATGATAAACATAATTTGACTCTCAGACCTGTATATTTCTGAAATCAGCCTTGATAACAGACTAAACTGTTTTGGTAACTTGGTATTTCTGTAAAGCTGCTTTGAAATGATATGCATTGTAATACAAAAGTGCAATACAAATAAATGTGAATTGGATTGAATTATTGCTGTGAACTCATGAACACTGTAATAAAAGCCGAAAATAGATGCATTAGGTCTTATGTTATCCTAGATGGTTGAAATGATCCTTTAATATCACCGCCCTATCCCGCTGGCACCACAGTGAGCGTGAAAGAGAAGCCCTGTGGACCCAGTGACCCACATGCTCTTCACGGTTTGTCATTGACATCAGCTTAACCCAGAAAAGTCCAGATATACTCTCGACGGACTTTATATGCATAAAACAATCAACCGTCACCAATACGCATGACTGGATGAATAAAGTTGAATTTAAGTTATCCAAACACATCAGTGGAAACATAATTTTTGAGGTTGAAATATTTAACACAATAACTTGACACCAATTTTATGGTTGTAAGAAAACATTGAAGAACCTTTTCTTTTTAAACGGTAAAGATCGAGCATAACTACTTTATTCCCAATTCTCCTCGTCATCACTTAATTACCGTAGCGAAGAGTAAGATGTTGGCGAAGCAAAAGTTTATTTTGACAAGTCTTGTAAGATTAAGCTTCGTTTAATTCTGGTGATATGTATCTCTAAATGACTCGAACTTCATCACAGTCTCAAATCTGTGAATCTTGAGTCTTTCAGGTGTTGCAGCAGGCAGCAAATCAGAGATATAGATATTTTCTGCATGATGGTTTTTGGAGTGAACAAAATGCATAATCGGAGATGATTTATAGAGAAAACACGGGCAAGTTTACTCAGTTTTTTTAAGTTTTCAAAAATCGTGTTTTTATTATGTTTTCATGTTTTTATTGTATTTTATTGTGTTAATTAGCTGTATTTGTTTTAGTTATTATTACTTAATCAAAAACAACTCAACTGCAGTTTGATTGATATTAATTGGAATGCACAATAAAAAACATGATTTTTGAAGTTATCTGTTTTTGCAAATAAACCCTTTGTCAATTCTGTTGTATATTCTCAGTTCCTCTGTATTATTCACATCATGTCATGTGAAAATGACTCAAATATCTCTCATCACTTGTTCCCTCTTTTATGGAAACACACTGATGTGATGTCACATGTTTTGTCGTCTGGTTGAAGGCATGAACATTACAGATCGTCTTGACTTTATGCAAAAGAATGTTGAATAGCATGACCATAGCCAGAAGGTTCGTCATGTTACTTTCAGGGGACATTAAAATGTTTTTTGGTATGCTTGATCTTGAAATATTCATTTGAGAAAATTATTATGATTATATCTAATCTTTATGATCAATTATGATCATCAAGGTTTGGTTTCTTAAAGTTAGTAAAACAAAATACAAAGTAGAGATGACTCATGTTATATCCTTGTTATTGTCTCGCAAGAGATATAATTCACAAAATCTCCTCTTATGTTTTAATGTCTTCCATTTTAAATGTGTGCAAGAGGATCTTACAGTTAACTGAGATATAGAAGGAGAAAGTATTTATATTGATTTTGAAACTTTTGCATTTCGTTAAGCTTTAAAACCAGCGTCCTCACGATCCCTCTCGTATCATCTCTCGTAGGACATCTGTGAAGACATATCCGATCATGTCGAGCAGATCCACGCGCTGCTGGAGACGGAGTTCTCCCTGAAGCTCCTGTCCTACTCGGTGAACATCATCGTGGACATCCGCAGCGTGCAGCTCCTCTGGCATCAGTTACGAGTGTCCGTGTTGGTTCTGAAAGAGAGGCTCCTGCAGGGTCTCCAGGACTCCAACGGCAACTACACCCGCCAGTCCGACATACTGCAGGCCTTCAGCCGGGACCACGACGAGGTCGGTTACAAAACCCAATCTGAACCAACAATACTTAACAATTCAACAGGACAGAGATGTAGTTATGCAATATTCATCTTGGAGAGCACAACAAACTAATATTCTGTATCCTGTAGCAAAGACGGGGAATACAAACATGCAATTCAACCATTAGCACGGTTACAGTTCAATGAGTCACTCAATTCGATTTTCAATTCAATTTTATGTCTCTTTTTGTAGAAAAACATGTTTAGTTGAAACCTACTTGGATTAAATGAGGTTTAATGGTTGTAACTACCGAGTGATGTTGCAAAGCAGTTTTTACTAGGGTCGTCACGGTACCATAAACATATCTTACGATACTACACCGGCTGAAGTATCACGATACCCAGTAGTATCCTGGTGCTGTGCCATGTTCATTATTGAAATCTACTAAATAAACTAAATTTCCTTAATACATACAGTAGATCTAAATTAAACATTTTGTATTAACTATGGTAAACTGTATTATACTGTACACTACAATATTTTGCAGTATTAACTATAGTAGTTGGATAAATTGTAGCAAATGCTGTAGTATACTTCAATATTGACTATAGTAAGACTCAAAAACACGACTGTCTAGGAATTTTAGTAAAGTTTACTGTAGTAAATTCTAGGGGTGTAGCGGTACGCGTATTCGTACCGAACCGTCACGAGCTGTCACGGGGAAAATTCCAAATGAAGTCATCATTCCTATGCCCTACTACCTTGGAAGGGCAGAGCCCTTGGACTTTAGATTTTTGAGTGAACAGGGCATTTGCGTGAAATTATGGAGATGTTTGGAATGCACTTGGCAAATGTA
This sequence comes from Triplophysa rosa, assembly GCF_024868665.1. NCBI lineage: Eukaryota > Metazoa > Chordata > Actinopteri > Cypriniformes > Nemacheilidae > Triplophysa > Triplophysa rosa. The sequence continues at coordinate 24,258,854 of NC_079899.1, read as the reverse complement.
ATTTCCTCATTATCTTCAGCTGCCATGTTTCCATGAAAACGAAGCATTGTGTCCGTCAGCAGATGTCGCTGTTTTAATGGCATAACTTAATAAACATACGTTTTATATTTCAAAAAGTTTTTAAAATATGCTATATAATATATAAACACTAATATATATAAAACTTTTCAAAATATAAAGTGTATTGTTTATTTGCAAACTGTTAGGTTTTATGCTTAAGTTATGCCATTAAAATAGCGACATCTGCTGACAGACATCATGCCAGCTGAAGATAATGAGGAAATTACGCCGCTTCCTTTGCCAAGTGCGTTCCAAACATCTACATAATGGCATGCAAATGCCCAGTTCACTCCAAAGTCTAGGGAGTAGGGCACATGAATGATGACTATATTTGGAATGTTGCCTGTGACGGTTCGGTACGAATACACGTACCGTTACACCCCTAGTAAATACTGAAGTACACTAGAACATTTTTTCACGTGGCAACTAATTTAAATGTGTGACATTAAATTTATACAGCAATATTTATAAAGGGAAATGTTAGGCTTACTTTAAATGTGGAAATAAAATGGCAGTAGGTGGTGGCAATTTTTTACTGAGTCGGTGAATCATTCAACCAATTTGTTCAAAATGACTTTTAATCAAGAACGAAACAAGTGTCTTGATAAAGGACTGAATCATTATCTCGTCCGAAAAAACAGCAGATGTAAGCATTTAAGTGAATGTTAATGAGCATATGCAACATTATCTTCGGTACTACAATACTACCGTTTAAATAATTGAGCGGCATCGAGGGTATTTTGAAGCTTTAGCATCGCGATGCTACCGTAGCACCGGTACATCGTGCAAGCCTAGTTTCTGCAATATTAAAGATATTTTTGTTTTGTAATCTCTCAGACTCGACTGGATGCTCTCACAGAAGTGGACGACTGTGGTCAGCTAACCATTAAGTGCAGTCAGGACTACTTTTCTCTGGATTGTGGCATCACCGCCTACGAACTAGACGACTACAGTCCCATCGAGGATCCAGAAGGCCGAGGGCCCCGCTCCCTCTACCCCGAGTTGGAGCAAGACTTCCCTGAACTGCTCCAGAGCGTGGATCTTCTCAACATCGCGGTCTCTAGACAGAACCAGGGGTCATCACCTTCACAAGAGCCTGTAACCACCCAAGAACCCGAAGAGACAATCAGCGACTCCGCCAACGGCGACATTGCACCAGATACGGCAATGCAGGGTGTGAGCCCACAAAGCGACAGCGGCCTTGGCGTTTCCAAACGTCCTCTTCAGGGTGGCTTTAGGAGTGATGTGTCGCCCTCACAGCCCTTGCCCAAGAAGCCGATGTACCTTGAGGGTGACGCAGAGATGAGGAGGCCTCTGCAGTATCAGGCGGATATAAGCAGGAGCACTCCGTCCCTTTTGGACCCACCGGATCGTTCAAAGTTCTGGCTGGAGTTGGAATCGGTGTATCCGGGCAACGGGAGTCAATCCTATGAGAGTCTTCATGCCACGACGGGGTGGAACCTGCAGATGGGTCAACAGGTGTTCGAGAGACCCGGCAATGCCCAAATTCTCGAGAGACGCTCATCTGAGGCTCTCCGGGGGTCACACACTCAGATGTGCTCGAGTACAAACTTGAAGAATAAGACAACGCATTCTGAAGCCAAGCGGGCTTACAGCGACTCTTCCAGCCCTCCACCATCTTCAGGGGAGGACATCTCAGACCATGACTCACGAGAAATGTCCTCCAGCCCTGACGATCGTGCCCCCACCGCAGATTCCCTTTGGGCAAATAGCCGAAATAGCCGCATCTCGGACATATCAGCCAGCCCCAAAGAACGCTGGTACGGCTCGGATGAGTTCCTCGCTCTTCCAGCCCATCTCAGAAAGACGGAGATGCTGGCGATGAAGCTGGAAAGCCTCGCCCAGGCTCTTCCACAGAGATGTCTGCAGGAGCCCGTACAGGACGTCGATGACTGGGAACTCACAGAGGTCAACCCCGAATGGGAGAGCAACGCTGATCTCATGCTTCACCCCTTTAGGAAACCATTCCAAGTGGGGCGATTCTCACAGGCCTCTTCTAGTGACGTCGCCCCTTCTCTGGATGAGAGTATTGAATCCGGGCCTCTCAGTGACCTGCTGTCGGGGGACGAGGGGGTGCGGAGTACACCCGAGTCCAGGGGAAGAAACGTAACAGAGGGGTGGCCCAGCGCACCAAAGATGATACTGCAGTGCACACCGTTGATAGAGAAACTCATCGAGGACATACAGCACCAGGATCACGACGTTTGGGGACAGATAGAGGTGAGTCGTTGCATCTCATTGTCATTTATTTAATCTCATGTCTTTCTAAACCTGTATGTCTTTTTTTTCAAAACGAGGTTTTGTGTTCATACAATGGAAGTCAGTGGGGGGGTCAATGTTGTTTGGTACCCAACGTTCTTAAAAATATCTTCCATGATGGCCATACAGGTTTGGAATGACATGAGTGTGAGTGAATAATGAAAGAGTTTTCATTTTTGAGTGAACTATGCCTTTAAAGCGGCAATTTGTAACTTTCGCCTTTACGTCGCCATCTCTGGTTAAAACATAAAACACACATATGTGCATGGTATGCTTGCAAAAATGGTAATGGTATTCAAGTACGCCATTCCCAACACAGCTATTTAGTCTCTATGATAAACCTCTCAAAGCTCAAACCTACATTATCATCACTGCTGCTCACATCTAGTTTGAAAGAGAATTTAATCATTAAGGAAGTAATTTGTACGCCTAAACGGTACCAAGCAATATGTGTCACTACACTAAGCAGTTATTAAAAACAGCTGATAACTTAAGAGGTAATGAACTAACACGCCACCTCAGCCTTTCAATAATGTTCTGAGTTTAATGAACAGGATTGCAGCTCTCTCGAACCCCTTCAGTCCCTCGACTGTAATTAAATGATTAGCTGCATAATTAACAACACGCAATCGTGTCTGTAAAGGACCCGGTACTGAAGAAAAAACAAATTCATTTGACACTCCTTCAGATTCTCATTGTTCAGACTTTATCAACACGTCTGATCAACTGTGCATCACGTATATGAAGTATACTGAAGATAGAAAGTAGAAATGAAAGTTTTATTGTACAGGAGATAAAGGATTAATATAAGCAGCTGTCCTACATTCGGTTTACTTGTTTTGAGATTTCTTGATTGGTTTAGTTTTTCATTTATAGTTTGCTTTGCAGCCTCAGACATGTAATGGAACATTGTCGCCATCTGGTGGTTAAATGTAAATACAACAGATAAGCAGTGGATCTCAACTTCCATAACATTTTACAGTTTGCACCCAATAAAATGTTCTATAAGTAGAAATATTATATTTGTTATAAAAATGACCAAACTCTTAAGACCTATCTTGATTTTCAGTTGTTTTAGCTTATGTTATATAGGGAGGCTCATAGATGACGTATTTTTGTAAGCAAACCCCAGAAGCGAGTTAGCATTTTAGGACTTCCGGTTCCATCGCTCCAAAGTCTAGGGGTTTTTTGAATGGGTTTTTGGTAAATCGCCCGAAATAAGGTCTGTGGTTAACAAAACCTCTAAATATTTTTACGGTTTATTCTATGACATAAAACACACCATTTATAAACCGCTTGTGATTTTTTAAAGCCTTAGGCCATGAACACACTTGACGTCTTTTTTGACAAGAAAAAGTTGACAAGAGCGCTTTTTTAGTAAAAAGAAAAGCTGGCAGCGTTTGTGCATGAAGGTAGTCTATTTGAATTATAAACAGAGACCGTCTTTGCAAAAACCAACCACATATTTTAAAACAACAGTACTAATTTCTGGCTAGAAATGCAATCGAAGGTTATTAAAGTTGAAAAATAAACTTGAATTCATATAAAAATATGTTCAAAGCAGTGCTTCGGCCGCCATTTTATTTTTTAGAGAAGGATCCTGCTCGAACAATCACCTTCCTCGCATGTTGTTATGGAAACGACAGGTCTCGCTACTCGCTTGTCATTGGTCAGCTGTCAAAAAAGATGCTTGACGTAGGGCGTTTTCTTCAGAAAAGTTGAACTTTTTTCAACTTAAAATGGCGCTCGGAGCTGCAGAAAAAGACGCCGGCGGTGGCGTTTAAAAAAGCGCTCGTGACTTTTTTGTAAAACACGGTTTACTCCATAGAATTATAATGTAAAACAAACGCTGGCAGCTTCAAAAAAGAAGTCAAGTGTGAACACCTTATTGTGTCTTAAAAACGGCGGTTTCTAACAAGTTGCTAAAAGTGACTACTTCCTTTTGCGGGGACGTTAGACGTCATCGCGCATAGAAAGATCACAAATAATGCAACATGGGCACAGATCTCTTAAAACGTAGACTTACCAGGGAACACATTTTAATCAAGTTTGAAAGAGTTGACGGAGGCTTGGTGGTGGTGACGTTGATATCGAGCGACCTTAAGTGTAGTTTGTTTATAGCATCGTGTTAGATTTTTACTTCTGCCTGTTGTATTTCGGCTTCGAAAGTAACAAATGTTGTGTTAATTTGTAAAGATGATCTTGATAGACAAAACGTGTAAACATTAAAAACCTTTGTTAATCACAGAGCTTATCTTTTGCGATCTTCCAAAAGTTTAAGGTAAAAATGCATAGGCTTTCGGTCGAGGGAACCAGCGCGGCGCTTACTTCTGGGTTATCTTACGAAAATACGTCATCTCTGAACCTCTCCATTATGCTTGTGTTGGCTTTTATTAAATAAAAATGAATTTAATAAATGGTTAAGAAACAGTGCTTAACAGGTAACAGATTCATTGTATTTTAAAAGAGAGACAGTTATTCACTAAAATGAAACAACTAGGATTTACTTAGTTTTTTGTGTTAATTTGTGTTTAACTTGCCACTAAAATTAAGCAAATGAACACAAAAATAACGTGAATCCTACTAGTTGTTCTTTCAGTGTAGGTGAATAAAATTAATGAATGTATTTAGATGCAACTTTTGTAAATCATCAAACCATTGTACAATAGTTGTTTCTATAATAAACATAGTATTAGTTTGTATTCGTATTAGTTGGTTACTTAATTTCAAGTTATTCCAATCAGTTTACATTTGTTTGCTCTGTTGAACACAAAATGACATACTTCAAATCAAATACCTCTAGGGCACATTTGAGAGCTACCATTTAAATGTTTCTTACTGTGGTAGTCAATCATTTCCCAGAATTGAAAATGACTAACAATCTTCCAAATATCTGTGTTCAGCAGAATAAAGTATTTTATACAGGTTTGGAAAAAATTGAGGGTGTGAATGATGACGACAGAATTTTCACTTTTGGGTGAACTGTCACTTTAAACAGACCCTGCGATATGTGATGCTGTTTTGAAACAAACATCTTCCCATCAGTCCAAACATCTTCCCATCAGCTTACATCGGTGACCATGACGATGAAGCCAATCACATGTGATGGAGGCGAATGTCCATTAGATCGTTGGATGCAATGAAAAGTTTGCAGCTGTAATCTTTCCTTTATGTTCCAGATGAAGCGTGTGTGTGTGTGTGCGGTTAACTCACTGGACCGGGTGTAGGTAGGAAGCACATCCACCTGAGATGATGTGTGTCACAGGGGGAGGTGATTGATTACATTAGTATTCAGCTGTTGGAGATGACTTCATTCTCATAGCAACAGACAGCTGGCAGCTGAAGCCTCTTTCTGGGGCCGTCTCAGGGGCTTAGTCATGTGTGACGCCACCAGCCCGTCTTCCTCCTCTCCTGGTGCTTCTCTCTCTCTCTCTCTCTCTCTCTCCTCTACCGCACTCATAGTCTCTCGCTCTTTGCATATCTTTCGCTTTGTAACTTCACAACCTGTGTCTCATACCAATTTTAGGTATAAAAATAAAAAAGAGGCTTTACATTGCCTAGACATTGCCTACATGAGCATAGAAACATAGCGTAAATATTTAAACTATTAATTTCAGGTTCAATTTATTTTGCTTTATTGGCATGACAAAAGTCTTTATTTCCCTTTTCTCTCTCTTTCTTTTCTTTCTCTCTGCCCGTATCATAATACAAACAGCAAATGAACAAATACAATTCTTCATGCAGTTCTTTCCGTCTGTCAAACTCCATAAACAACAGAAAAATGATGATCAATGAAATCCAAATGACTTTTTGTTTGGTGGACTGATTTCAGTCTTTATTCACCGTAGTCGTTCACGAGACACATGATAACCAAAGCTGTCTCTTCTGTCAGCCAGTCTGTGCCATAAGTGCCACGTTTAACTTTTCTGACTTTAAAAATGATTTGATTATAAAGTCTGTTTCTCACACAAAGCTATCGCCTGGCTTTAGAGAGCCGGTGTCATATAAACCGACTTCATGGTGCTTTTGTGGTCACTGAGACAGCTTCATGCGTTTGAAAGCGATTCTTCAAAAATCCAGTTTGTGTTTCAGAGCAAAAACGGATGTTTTGAACGAAATGAGAGTGATTACATGAAGATTTGTGGTGAACATTTGTGAATTTGGTGATCAAAGCCATTCATTGGTTTAAGAGGGCGTGCATTTCAAATGTGAATTTGGTAGCAGCGGATGCTGCAATGCCTTCGCCTATGAACACTTGTACTAAGGGTGTTCTATTGGCATGACGAAATGTGCATTCGTTTTGCCAAAGCATTTGCAGCGGGGCTGCGTACAAATAGTGCAAATATTTGACAAACGAAAAGAAAGATAATTATAGTAATAATAAAATAAAGTGTGATGTATGTAGTGCAACTTAAAGTGGTTTATAATATATGTTAATATATAAAAACAGAAATAGAGTATAGTTTAAACAAAGATTTACAAAAGCACAATATACATGTAGGTAGCAGAATAAAGGGATATAATAATATCATGTTATGTACATAATATATTGGAAACATCATGTCAGGGCAGATTCATTGTTTTCTCTGTTGTTGTGACAGGCAGACACATATTGTGCAGCTAACACACAGCAGTCCTTGTGTTCTCCTAACGCCAGTTTCTGATCACTTGACAGACTTTCAAACGTCTGGTGTGTGGACTTGATTTTTCCATAAAACATAGAAAAACTCGCTCTCTCTCTCTCTGTTTTTGTTTCTTTAGGGCATGAAGCTCTCATTCTTTTCCTCCCCCTGTAATACACACACAAACCGGTCTGTGACAAGCTCTGTTAATGCCGTGACCAGCGGCTACATATTCATCTGCTGTGAGAGTCGTATCAGTGCACAAGATGAGGGCGAATCACACGACGTCCCCGGCAGGGGAATAATTTACCAGCGGTATCTATTGATCTCCATCGACTGCCACAGTCTCGCAGAATTCCTTTGCCTTATATGATAGCGTGTAGCGAGGCATTAGTTTGAAAACATGTATTTCTTTTTGGATTAAAGGTTAGATCTGGATAAGATGGTCTTTTGAAATTGGGATCTGGTCTGAGCTGTAGTTGGTCAGCTTGGAGCACCTTAAAGTTAGTTCACCCAAAAATAAAATTCTGTCTCGTGCTTGAATATTTTTCTGTGTATATGTTTTATTGGAACTTTTTTTTGGAGCATTTTTTGCATCCGTCTCCGTTAACTGTCATAAGAAAAGAAACGCAGGTTTTATTCTGGCAGAAAAATAACCTTTCCTTGTGGGTTTTGAAATGAAACTCTTTACCTCTCCAGCATTTACCCTTGAACACACGGCCAGTCTCGCCCACTTCAAAGCTCATCCGCCTCACCGGTGAGGGCCAAACAGTTGATAAATTATGGGAATTTTGGCCAGTGTCCTCGTAAAGGTCAATTTTATCAATAGCTTAGATTTTTTGCCGATGTCAGCTAATGAGCAGGAAAATCATCTTCACACATGCGTCTGTTTATTATAGACTTTATAAAATGATTTTTATTCATTGTACATCTTAAGTTGATGGCTTTAGAGGATGAAATTAAGAAAGGCATGTTTGTCATCTCGGGTGTTTGGTGATCTTGGTAGTTTAGCCTCTGGTCAAACACATGCTTAAAGAAACCCGAATTTAGTTATTATTTGTTCATCTTCGTGTCATTTTGTAATTCTTTTATCATTTCTTCATTCTCTCATGTAATTCAAAACTTGTATATCGTCGCTGTCCTTCCAAAACCTTGCATGTCAAAATCCGCTGTTTTTCAGGAAATGGAAAAAAACATTGCACTTTTTAAATAATTCAACACTGTGTTGTCAAAGTTGTCGAGCACGTTTTAATCCTTTTTATTGGTTAGATATTTGCAAAACCCAGTGACAAATATAAAGGGTGACAAAAGGGACACTTCACCCCAAAATGAAAATTCTGTCATCATTTACTCACCTTCGAGTTGTTCCAAATGTGTATAAATTTCTTTGTTCTGATGAACACAAAAGAAAGATATTTGGAAGAATGCTTATGACCAAACAGATCTCGCCCCCCCCATTGACTCTCATAGTAGGAATTATTTTTTATTTTTGGGTGAACTTGAATTATTTAAACACACAGTATTTGATGTAGCTAGAGTCATTTCAAGTGTTGCAGTTGTATGTTCTTTCAGCAGATGGCAGTATTGACACACCACCCACATGAAACCGGCCTTCTGCAAAAGCCAGTCAGGCACATCAAGGGCATCTTCTGCGTGTGGCATTCCCTCAAGCACTGTATGCTTCTGACAAATGCAAAACTTTTATCACTTTATCAAACCTTATTGAACACTTCTCAGTGAAGTTTTGTCTCTCGTGTTGGTGCAACAGGAATTTGTTGGTTCAGCTTTATGACACTGCTGGCTTTTTCAAATGTACTGTTTATTGACGGATATTTAAATGCTATCTTTAATGCGGTGTGCACGTTTATATGTTTGTATGTGTGTGTGCAGGGTTTTGTCAGCAAACTGGATGAGTTCATCTGTTGGCTGAGAGACGCTTTAGAAACCACAGAGAACTGGACGCCACCTAAAGCAGATATCAACAGCCTCAAACTCTATCTGGAAACACATCTTGTAAGTAAGCGTATATACATACAGTAAATATCACGATATAGAAACTCAATCTTTACATAAATCGAACAGATGACAGTTTTACGTTTGTTGCTACTAATTGAGATTTCCACTAAAGCTCTACTTGGAGAAACTAAAGATTAAAGAGACAGTTCACCTAAAAATAAAATGTTCATTTATTCACCCTCACGCCATTCAAAATCTATATATGACCCTTTGTTCTGTGGAACACAAAAGAAGATATTTTGAGAAATGTCTCGGTGATTGTGTGTTCATAGAATGGAAGTCAAAGGGGTTCAATGTTGTTTGGTGATGAACATTCTTCAAAATAGGTTTGGAATGACATGAGGGTGAATAAATGAATGTTCATAATTGGGGGAACTATACCTTTTAAGCCAAAAATCTGCATTTGGCCTCATTTAAATCTCTACGAGAGGTAATATGAATATTTCAAAGATGTATCAGCGCATGCTGCGAGACGGCCAGTTTCCTTTGCGGGAGGAAAATCACATGGCGTTTTATAGTGAGGGTCTTCACTCATTTTTATTGATTTAGAGAGCAGGGTCAGACACTCTGTGTTTCTCATCCAGCGTGGGGGGGCTTCAGGATGCGCCCGCAGGTTTAATGTGCGAGCATTAAGACCAGCTGGCAGGTGTGTGTGTGTTTGTGCACGCGCGTCTGTGAGCACAGATCTTTCCGGTACCCATGGGAGAGCCGTAAGAAGAAGGTTGGCTGTTGCAGGGGTAGAGACAGAGAGAGAGAGAGAGAGAGAGAGAGAGAGAGAGAGAGAGGAGTGGGCTTTCTTTATAAGGCATTGAGAGATGGTGAAATGAAACAGCTATTGATTGCGCTGGGTGGCGGATCCAGGTCTCTGAATCACATTAACAAGACACACACACACGCACGCATGCACGCACACACACACACACACACACACACACACACACACACACACACACACACACACACACACACACACACACACACAGCGGCATCCATTGGCAAATGAGACACAGAGACAAGAGAGCCCAGTCACAGAGATAGTGACTTGTGCCATGGCTTTCCACCATACAAACATTAAAGCCATTATTTACTCATCTGTTAGAGGATAGAGCACACAGTTTAATTGTGTGACGTCCTCAAAAAGGTTTGCACTCATTGACAGCTTCTACAATGTAACTACGGAATGTTTTGCATTGTGTAAACAACACTGGTCCAGAAGCACTTCCTGTTTCGGTTTTTTATTTCACATAGAAAAGTCTTACAAATGTTTTTTTTAAATATGTTAATTCAGTTCTAAATGTTGTGTTGGTTGTATTTTGTTTCAATTGAAACGGGAGGTGCCTTGCAGGGAAATGGTCTATGAAACACCTTTAGGCCCGATTCACATTTCGCGTCTTTTCCGCGTGCATATTCGTTATTTTAAATGTAGACGCGTGCCAAGCGCGCCGAAATAGGGGTCGACGCGGTCGCGACGCGCTCTTTTTTTCAGGAGCGTCCTTGCCGCATCGAGATGAAAAAAAACCTCAACTTTTCAGAAAGGCGCAAGTGCACCGCAGGTCATGTGACAAGAACCAACCAGCCAATATAGACAAGCTCAATGAAAATGGAGACACAGATGATCACAGCGTAACTAAATCTAGTAGCAGTGTTATTGCAAGATATTTTCAGTGCATATAATCCATATATCCTTTGTTTATACCTCCTCGTCTCAACGGCTATCGTGGCCCATGGTTGCTTAGCGACGACAGACGCCATGAGAGCACAAAGTCCAGGAGCTTTGGAAAAAAGGAGAATGCAGTGCAGCTCGCGTTTTCCGCGCGGTTTTAGACGCGAAATGTGAATCGAGCCTTAGATCTCTCAGCAACTAACATTTTAGAGAATGGTCATTGTCTTTCGTCTCTCTGTCTAAATAGTTTGTGGTAATATTAGCCCAATGGGCTGCAAGATATATAACATTTTTTGAAAAACCGCAAATGTGCATGTCACAATGTTTTGCGATAACCCTCTCTTTAATCTTTCAGTTATGTGTATTCGAAGTTTTAGGTCGATGCAGACAGCAGAAAGGCTGTCGAGACAGAGAAATTGTCTTTTCTGTGGTTATATTATTTTGTTTTAATATATTTATAAATGTATGCTTTAAAGTATTCTTTTAGATATATTTATGTTTGTTCAAAAGTATTATTTACAAACTTTGTTTAAAATGTAATATAAATGTATATACAGTATACTGTATATATGAAGAGTTTGGTTCCAAAATTAGATAACTCCGTTTTAACAATTTTTCAAAAATCATGTTTTTTATTGTGCATTCCAATTAATATCAATCAAACTGCAGTTGGTTTGTTTTGATTTAAGCCATAATACCTAAAAAAAAACCCCAGCTAACTAACACAATTAAACAAAAAAGATTTTTGAAAAAAATTAAAAACTGAGTTATAAGACTACTTTAAAATATACTTTATAAATATATATATATTAAAATATGTTTATAAATATATTGAAACAAACTATTTTAAATTAAAAAATTATATTTAAAGTTTATTTTAATATATTTATAAACATATTTTAATGTAATTTAAATTGATTTTACAAACTTTAGCATTATCATAACATATCTTGCATTATTTATTTTTCATTTTTCTTCAGTATTGTGGCTTTCCCAAGATAGATATTTCTCAAATCCACTGATAGTGGCATTTAAGCAACTTTGTTATATTTTTTGTGTACTATCATTTGGCACATGCTAATCTTTCTCCTGCATACTATATTATTACGGATTCACGGACAGCATGTGTTGCATGATTTTTACCCTCTGTAGCTCCAGGTATTGTGGGTAATATTAGCCCAGAAAGAGAACATCCTTCATGCATCTTCAGTATACTATTTTATAATTTGGAACGTGACCATCTTTATCTCACATACTATATAGTACGGATGGTGTACGAATTGGAATGCAGCCAGTCAGTTTTGTTCTTGGCACAAAAGTTCTTAATAACATCAACAACACATCTTTTCATAAACTCACTTTTATAAACCCACTCCACCCCTGCCTGACCTATTTGATCCAGGAGAGACCGACGGGCGGTCCCCCGTCTGCCCACCGCGGACTCCACGGATTCCATCAGACCGCCACGGCGCAAACCCAGCTGCTTTCCTCCGAAGCCTCTCTCTCTTTCTGATTTAGGGATTAGGACAGGTGGAGGTTCGTGGTCCACCGGTCGCCGTGGCACATCTATTGATGTCTAGTAAGCGATAACCCCGCCGCCCCACCGATGGATCCTAGCCAGGGAGCTTTAGCTGAGAGTTGGGTCCCGTCTGTCTGCTCACACACACACACACACACGTATCATGCAGCGAAAGCTAGCAGAACAAAGCACGTATCGCCTCACATGTGAGGATTGAACACAAATTTCTGCCCGAGGAATCAACTTTAAAACACATTTCAGCTTCATGGTCTAAAAAACGTAAGATTTCATCGCACACATCGGATTTTCTCTTTGAATCTGGCGTCTCAAGGTTGAGGTGATGATGAAATGGATGCAATGGCGATTTGCACACCTCAGACCTGAGCTGCAAAACGTTTGTGTAGCTAGATCTTTTCACATCAAATGTATCTTCATTTCATAAAACATGACTATTGGTTACACTCAACCTTGAATCGGAGGTGCGGGATTGCGGTCTATAGGATTTTAATAAGATTGTGTGATATTGATATGCTCTCAGTTATGGCTGATAGGATTATTACAGCCGGGGTTTTACGCCGTCGCATTCGGTGTGAGAACGTCCTTGCCGTGTGCTCCAAAAATCGACGTTACCGCTCGCTCGCTATTGTCAGATTTTTATTGTCAGTTTTTTTGTTGATGATGCGAGTGATAGATATCTGTTTATTCTGCCATTTTTTTGCTTTGGTTTGTTTACTCATTTTAAAGGCGTTTAGCTCTGTAAAGGATATCAATTTCAGCCTCTATCCGAAGCCATAAATAAGCTCTCCTCGCTCTCTCTCCTGTCTGTCACCAGTGATAAATTCTCTCACCTGCCGATCCATCACGCGTCCCGTCCCGCTCACGCTTTCTGAACGTCTGCTCTCAGACTCAAAAACCAGAGCCTTCGTTTAGTATGTGTGATTTTTATTCTTTGAGTGTTTAAGTTACTATATACATTGCTCTGTTTAATGAGACGGGCATCTCAGGTAGACGGGCAAGCGGGCCGTCCTGAAGGTGAAAACCTCCGTAACGCCGGTGAGATCAGAACGGTGGGTAATGGCATGAAACAGGGCAGACGGAGATCTGAAGAGGTGTGAATCGATGGTGAGGATGGCTCTAGGCGCCTCAACCGCCGACCCCCTGCTGGAGCACGGCCCACCGCCCTGCTCACCCCCCTTCTCCATCTTCAAAAGCACACCCCCACCCCCCTTTCCTCCCAAACCCGGGATAATGCACTCTGCTCTTTGATTACACTTAGCGACTGGAGAGCCCTCCGCTCGAGAGCGCGGCGTATTATCAAAACCAATCAACATGAAAGTTTTTATCGGCACCCACTGGAGGGCGAGAGTGGGAGAGAGAGTGTTGGGAGGGGTTTACTGGGCACTGGAAGGTTATAGTTGAAATGGAGACATCAGAGTTAATGGCCAGCGTGTTGGGAGATGCTGGGATTTGGAGAATGAACGAATGATGGATCCTTTGAGCTTCTGAGCGCCACACATTGTGGGTATGAGAGAGAGAGAGAGATGGGGAGGTGAGAGCTGCCTACATTTTAGTTCAGTTTTACTGCCAAGTACACTTCTGAGGCTGTTTATTAAGGTAGGCAGCAATGTGGTGTTGTCTTTATGATAACCTCTTTTGGCCAAATCGAAACTAGCATTGCATGTGCACTTTGCAAAGAAGGCGATCCCATAATGCTTTGCACTTACTTTAGGAAGAAACATCCATGGTGGTAGACGAAAAAGAGAGTGTTTTTAAAATGCTTTCAATTCATTTTGTAAAGTGAAAAAGTGCATACTGTAGAATATAATATACAATCACATATAATCATAATATTTATACAAAAATTAGGGCTGTCAAACGATTAATCGTGATTAATCGCATCCAGAATAAAAGTTTGTGTTTACATAATGTCTGTGTACTTTGCATATTCATTTTGTATTAATAAACACAAAAACATACACATACATGTATATATATTTAGAAAATGTTAAGATGTATTTATTTATATTTACCAATAATTTTTATTATATATAAGCATTTATGAATTTTTATATTTGATATTTTTCTTAAATATGTAAATGTATATGTATGTGTTTATACAAAATGAATATGCACAGTGCACAGACATATATGATGTTAACACAAACTTTTATTCTGGATGCGATTAATCGTTTGACAGCCCTAACAAAAATATAATCGTATATAATATAATATAGGGCTGTTCAACAATAAATTGCATCCAGAATAAAGGTTTGTGTTTTCATAATATACCGTATGTCTAAGAAAATTTCATATAAAATATGAAAAAAAAAGTTTATATATAATTTAAATTCTATATAAACATTAATATATACATGCAAATATTCCCTAAATATATGTGTATGTCTTTATAAATACAAAATAAATATGCACAGTGCACAGACATATATTATGTAAACACAAACTTTTACTCTGGATGCGATTAATCGCAACGAATCGTTTGACAGCCCTAACAAAAATGTAATTGTATATTATATAATTTAGGGCTGTTCAACAATAAATCGCATCCAGAATAAAGGTTTGTGTTCTCATAATATATCGTATGTCTAAGAAAATTTCATATAAAATATGAAAAAAAAAGTTTATATATAATTTAAATTCTATAAAAACATTAATATATACATGAAAATATTCCCTAAATATATGTGTATGTCTTTATAAATACAAAGTAAATGTGCACAGTGCACAGACATGATGTAAACACAAACTTTTATTCTGGTTGCGATAAATCGTGATTAATCGTTTGACAGCCCTAACAAAAATATAATCGTATATAATATAATATAATATAGGGCTGTTAAACAATAAATCACATCCAGAATAAAGGTTTGTGTTTTCATCATATACTGTATGTTATTATAAACACATACATTTATGTCTAAGAAAATTTTATATAAAATATGAAAAAAAATGTTTATATATAATTTAAATTCTATATAAACATTAATATATACATGCAAATATTCCCTAAATATGTGTGTACGTCTTTATAAATACAAAGTAAATATGCACAGTGCACAGACATATATGATGTAAACACAAACTTTTATTCTGGACGCGATAAATTGTGATTAATCGTTGAACAGCCCTAATATAACATATATTTTGAAATATAATCAAAGATGTATTTTTATTGATTTGTGTGTATTAGGTCTTTGTATGCTTATTCGAATATTGTGTTGATAATGGACATGTTAACATTGAAAAAGTTTGTGAATGAATTCTCCAGAACGCTTCACACGAGGAACACTACTTGTATGATGCAAAGAAGTGCTGCCTATTTGAAATTTGTCACTTTTAATTTATTTAGGATGCTGTTGCCCAAGCAGCTACATAGTGTACTCCCTCTGTAGGGTAGTTCACTAGTTTTGGAACAGAGCCGCGAGGCAGAGTGCCCGGTGCAGTGGGCTCCTGAGGTCATTTTCTGGAGGTCAGAACTGTGGGAGAAAACGGCTTCAGTTTTATAACGTCATTTGAATATTAGTTTATGCGGCGGATGATGAATTAGAGGGACGGTCGTCGTTTGTTAATAATTCAGCGCCGCTCGGATAGCTTGATCAACTCGGACAAATACAGAGAGATGGGCTTCGTTCCTCTGAGGATCAATGAATAATGTTCGGTTGAGATCGAGGAGCGTAGTGAAGGGTGTTTAGAGGTTGTGCGAGAGGATATTATGTACATTCTGCTGACCTGATTGTGAAGAAGCACTTGGCGTGACGCTAAAAGGAGAACAAAATGAGGTTCTGCTGAAGTCTATTGCATTGATGTTGACAAAACAGAGACGCCTTTTCTGTCATATTTCTCCACAAAATTAAAAGATAGAAATCAAAGAAAATGATAGTTGTGTGTGTTCTTGTAGTAGAACTGAAGTACCCTGCACGGAACAGACATGAAACGTTGGACCGCTATATTTCCCGTGAGCTGACGTGTCACGCTTTGTGTTGTGTGTGTGTATGTTAATAGAGTTTCAAACTCAACGTGGACAGTCACAGCGCTCTGAAAGACAGTCTCCTGGAGGAGGGACGACATCTCCTGGAACTCATCACCTCCCACAAATCAGGTACAGTTCTGCCCAGCCACACATTTATTATTAATGTTTGTATTAACATAGTGACCTTCAGAATTTATAAATCCTCAAGTAAGCGCTTCGGAGCCGGCGAGCGCACGTCTATTCACATACATTACAAACGCAGCGCCGGGCGCTGAATAGACTTCTGGGATGAAGTGGAGAGAGAGGTGCGAGAGCCGGCCGAGCCCTCCGAGCTGTGAATGAAGAGCGCGGGAATTAAGAACAGCGGGTCGACAGAGGCCAACGAAGACCCTCGTACCACACAATCCCCCACTCTCTCTCTCTCTCTCTTAGTGTTGATTCAGCTGGAGAGACTTGCAGAGTGCTCGGCAAATGTGCAGATCCACTAAGCTGACCTCCCTGCTGGTATGTCTCGTCTCCGCTGGGTAAAGCCGGCTACCATTAAATATGCAGATGGTTCTCAGAGGCGGGAGAGCTTCTTTATAATGCCCTGACAGATCTGTCCTGCGGTGCCACAGCGTGACAACACCTCCCCGCCAACTCCACAAATACAAACACGCGCCTTCACACCTATAGCTGGCCTTCTGCTGCAACAGTCATCGCATTATATATTTTCTTTGTGGTTTATTGAGTTTTGTTTAAAAATTAACCACGGTTTTGCTGCAAATAAAAAACCGGTCATACATAAAAAATGTACTTTGGTTGCACATTGGTTTCAAAGCAACAACGTAAACAAACTTTACTGCGCGGGTTCGTGGACTGCACTTAAATTCCGGCACACGTTCACATACAATAGAGTGCCTGTAGATTATTTCTGAAAACGTGAAAAAAAGAAACCGAGAAGAACCGTTACTTGGCTAAACTTCTATCTCCAATATTTAAAATTTAGACTGCGATACCAAGCTCAACCGCTAGATGTCAATGTACCACACGGTTTCTTTAAACGCGACCACACTACAGGACCCATTCAACAAATTGTTTATTTAATAAAATGAACATACAATAAAATTCAACAAATTGTTTATTTCATACAATTATACAATTAAATAATAATCTAAATTAATATTAACATAAATTAAATCAAATATGAATAGTTATATTATTAGACACTAGCCAGACCGATAAACAAACACAGACCAGAAGTTAACTGCAGTCCAGGCGAGCGTGTCCGATGAAACAGTAGAGTCTGTAGAATTTTCTGATTTATTATTTAAGTAAATATTTTTAGTTAATGTAACTTAATATTTTGGAAAAGATATAAGATACAAATTTGAATTTAACAGAAATTTCAGTTATAAACGTAAGCTCCGGCAGCCTAAGTAGAGTTCTCCGAACAACCTCAAAACTCAAAAATATAACAAACTGTGAATCTCGTATAGATAAATGCAGTAAGTATTACATGCATTTTTTCAAAAAAAAAATACTTCAAGTAAAAAAATGTTCACGTAGTGTTCTTGATGTAACACATGCAGTTTCTGCCAATCTCATATTAATCTTGAGTACCTAGTATTGCTTACTTCGTGGGCATGCTTTTTCATCTCGCTCTCGCGGGTTGACACGCGCGTGGGCATGCTTTTCCGGGAGAAAAGTTGTTACGAAAAGGATTTTCATGTTCGAAAAAAACTTTCCGAAACCTATACGATCACTGGGGGAGTGTACCGAGCACAGAAATACTAGGTCATACGTCCAACTCGTTTTTTGACAAGTTGACCATGTCAAGCCAGCACGTTTAACATGAAATCAGAATGCATGAAACACTATGGCGCACATTCCCCCTTTAAAGTACAGATTAGCCGTTCTCATGTAAATGCTGCCAGTCATATGTTAATTTGTTTGTAATGTCATTAAATGTTCAAATTTGTTTAGGAAAGTATTTTTAGCTTTCTTTGGATAAATGGTTTGGGTAGACGGGAAAGAAAGCTTTCAGTTCTTCGAAAGAATAAGACAATGTGTTTTGCATGTTATGTCCCCTTTCATGGACGTATTCGGTATTGTAATTATAAGCAAATCCAACTTCCCACCTTGACCAGTTTTTGCCCCGTATCTTAGCAACTCGACAGACGGGTATCACTCCTCAGGTGTAAGTATCCGCTTCCATCACAGAGCGCCACCGGCCGCAGCTCGAGGCCTGATCCCGACACAATGCAGGGTCACACTCCGAAAGCCCCGCTTCCTCTTCCACCACATTTATCTTAATTTATGCTTTTTAATTACTGTGAACAAATAGGATTTGAGACCGAGATGCTGATCGTGGTCGGCGGAGACGCCATGAATTTAGAATATAGAAACAACCCATAATACTCTGGGATTAAGCGAACGCTCAGGATGCTCTTCAGATGCTCTCGGTCTGGCTCGGGTCACAGAGTGGCTGCAAAATCAAACACTTTTTTTGCAGCAGCTAATCACCAGATGAGGAAGAACAGATATTATGATTGAACTTGTGCAAAATTGTATTTTTTTACCACTGGATAATGTTAATGATTAAGATGATGGCGGTGATTATGATAATGCCGTGAGCGTTATTATTGCTGATGCGTTTGAGGGTGGGGGTTAAAAAAAGAGATGTGTGTCCGTGTGATCATTAAGGGCGAGTCGTGATAAATGGTTAAATCACAGAACATTAAAGGCTCATTAATAGAACTGTAGGGGTGTGTGTGTGTGTGTGCGTGTGCTCGCGTGTGTGTGATGGGCCGACTGGTTGCAGTCGCTGTGGGTTTAAAGTGGACGTTTCTCCCTTTGGTTGACATTAGCTGTGTGCACCAACTACGTGAATGCACAATGTAACAGCCTAGTGTACTGTATTGCACACTATGTACTGTATACTACATACTATTCTCAAGTATTAGGATGTGAAGCAGTATGCAAAAAGAAATGTTTCAACAAGTATTTTGGTTCATTGTTGTCAATATCTCACAATTTCATATTCAATTCAGCAATAACAAATATCGTTTTGGCACATAAGCTCACCCGACCAGAAATGAGTTTCTCCAAGAAGTGCCCAGTCTTTGGTTTTCGATTCGGATTTTATTCACAAAAAAATATGGTAACACTCTATTAGTTAACATTAGTAAATGCATTAGCTAATATTAGCTAACAATGAACAATTTAGTTTTTCAGCATGTCAATACAGACAGTTATTCATGTTAGTTCATGGCGCATTAACTAAAGTTAACAGTGACAACGTTTGATTTTAATCATGTATTAGTAAATGCTGAAATGAACATGAATTGATATTAATAAATGCTGTAGAAGTATTGTTCATTGTTAGTTTAAAGCGGAGGTAACATTCTATTTCATGCATTCTGACGTCTTTACATTGTTAAACGTGCTGGCTTCTCAAGCTTAACATGGGCAACTTGTCAAAAAACGAGTTGAATGTATGACGTCGTATTTCTGTGCTCGATTTACTCCACGTTCAGGTTTCGGAAAGTTTTTTTCGAACCTGGATTACCCGTTTCGTAACAAGGGTTCTTAGTCCCTTATTGGACAATTCTCCTGGAAAAGCATGCCCACGCGTCAACCAGCCAGCGTGAGAAAGAGCACGCCCATCAATGCCGCTTCACTCGGTTTGTTTGCTCATTGCATTTGGGTGATGAATGTTATATAAACGCTGCATATAACGCTGGATTTGGAGATGGTTTGAAACTGATAGATGGCGCGGTCCCAGCACTAAAAGATGCCGGAAATGAACCGCACGCTGTAAGTCAAACCAAGTCATATGTTTGTGTTTTGTTGGCAATCGGCGCGTACGTGCATAATGTAAACAACGCGAACTTATAGTGAATCAATGCGATGATGTATTGTGTGCTCGTACTGTAGTTCCGCCCCCCCTGCACAGGTGCTCGTCTTTTTCCAGAAACAATCGTGCAGCAGTATCTGTCTTTTATAAATTTGATCAAACTAAAGACTCTTCGAAGATACGACGTATGCATTACTACTGTATAGGTACTCAAGATTAATATGAGATCGGCAGAAACTGCGTGTGTTACCTCATCTTTATGTTAATAAACTTAATGCATAAACTAATTGTTAACAAATAGCAACATATTGTAAAGTGTTTTGTGAATAAAATCTGAATCGAAAACCAAAGACTGGGCACTTTTTGGAGAAACTCATTTCTGGTCGGGTGAGCTTTGGACAGAACCCAAATAATATGAACTATTTGACTACAATGTTTATTTTTTTAATGAGAAATTACATTACAAGTTTTTTAATGCTTAAGACTTTTAGTTGATAAATTAACCCACATTAAAATACTGCAGTGTACTTCAGTTTCCACTATAGTAAGCTGTAGTTAAATTCCTAGCTACTGTAACGGTATTTACCACCGTAAATATTTAGCATACTTAGGCATTTACTAGGTTTATAAATGTACTATATTTAATACTTGTGAATATTAAGTATACTATAGTAGTCCTTATTATACGGTACCATATACTATAATTACTACAGTTTACCATAGTAAATTCTGTAGAATACTGTAGTACTACTTCATGTGGGCTAATTTGCTGCTCTCAAATGCTCAGTGTGTCATTTGAATTCTTTAGCTGTCAAACAGCATGCACAGGATTGTGGGAAATGATCTGTCCTGCTATCAAAAACTCCAAACCTAATGACCAAGCTGCTGATATATATTTTTCTGTCGTCAATAATGTGTTGATTTATATAAACGTTGGCTGTCTTGTGCGTGTGAACAGGGTTACGGGACATCCTCCATATGGTCTCATTCCAGTGGCAGGAGCTCCAGAGGCAGATTCGCCGTCAACACAACTGGATGCTCCGCACGCTGGACGCAATCAAAACCCACATCCTTTCCAGCGAGAGGAACGAGGAACGCGAGGCCCACAGTCTTCACGACAGCCCCAAGGTAAGAGTCAGCGCTCCGTATCCAAACCCTGAATCTTTCCATCTGTCTCATGCTCTCTGTTACAAACACACGGTCAAGCTTTGGAAATTTCCATAAGGAACGGATCAAATAGATGTTCCTTTCAAGAAGCAAGCTGGGCAGGAGACGTGAGATACGCGTGATACGAATGAGAATCTGCTGTCCAGCAAATGTGATGGCTCTCACAAACACGCGCACGCAATCTCACTTCCGCGACGCGCAAGACTCAATTTATACTTCGCACTTAATGTGTAATTGCAGACGTGGTTATTTCAGAGACCAATTTCTCATTGTTTAATTGTCAATTGTGATTGGGTAATTGCGCTCCAATTAGACGGCGTGTTTGTGTGTAGGGGCGCTAAGAGCGAGGCCTGGCAGGAACAGCGCGACATGTTTGTGTTCCTGCGACAACCGCAGCTTTAGGAACAGCGTGGTCTCGGCTGGATTTCCCCCGGGAGCGCCGGCATCACCGGGACGCAATCTTTACTGCTGCTCTCCTCTGTAATCTCTTCTGCTTCATCTGCAGAAAACCAGAACGCCAGGCTCTCTCTCTTTCTTCACTTTCTCATTTTCTCACTCACTTTCGCCTCTCTCGCTCTGGCGTTCTCTCTCTCTTGTTGTCTCTCACTCACTCTGCCCCCTCTTTCTTGTGTTTTTCTTCGTTCTAGCTGATTTCTTACTGCATACTGTGCACAACTCTACTGTATATAGTTTACAGTTTTTTTGTCAAATTTAAAACACTAGATTTATTTTACTTGTTGTGGAAGAAAATGTCAGCGGTGGATGCCCATGCAGTTGTCGGCTTGAATCTGGGTTGCCAGGATGGTTGCTAAGATGTTTCGGGGGCTTTGAGCATGTTTTGTATTCAGTTGCCAGAGCGTTGATTAAGTGGTTACTCTTATACTCCTCAAGTATTTACGTTTTGCTGTCTTATAGACCTCTTTGGATGATGTAGACAACGCTGATTCAATGCTGGTCCAGATAAACTTCTTGTTTCAGTTTTTTAACACTACAGAAACGTTTGAACAAAATTTAATTTAATTATATATGTAAGATTAAAGAAAATGTAATAGTAAATAAATAAAAAATGAAACTGGAAGTGGTTTTGGACTGGTGAAGTGGTCTATAGACGGTTTCAGCGGCAATGTGACCCAAACTTAGGTAGACCAGTAGACCTCCGCAAAGATTCAATAACTGTTGGGTAGTTTCAATATAAATTTAAAACAATTATTATACGATAAAATATACAAAATAATATGAAAATAAATTAAATATTACGTATAAATATAATATAAATTAAGTTAAATATAAAATTTCGGGCCAGGCGTGTGCGTTTCGATGAAACCATTTATAGAAATCGGTGTCTAAAGAATTTTTTGCTTTTAGACTTTTATTCATATTCCATTAATGCATCAACATGATATAAAATAAAATGTATTTTATTTTTACATATAAAAGCCAGTGACATTGCAGTCACATGACCTTACACTTTATGTTTAGTTCAGCAGCTGGGGTCTGGTTTTCATCTGAAACATATAGTTTTAGATTTTTTCAATACATTTGTGTATAAAATATCTCAAACAAGACATGTGTAATTTTCAAAATAAAATATAACTAAGTTAAATAATAATTGTTTTTAGATATGTTTATCAAATACTCCCTGTCTGCCATTGGTCAAATACTGATAGCTCCGCCTCAAATTCATGCCATTGGTTTTGCCAATGTTGCTATGTCATTCTGATGTACAATGTTATCTTATAAAGAATTTTAACATCCCAAAATGTATTATTGTATATATCGATGCATGTCTATACTTGTTTATACTGCATGCTTTCTTCTATTTGAAAACAGTAGTAAGTATTCTATTTCAGAACCACATACTTGTTGTTTTTCCACTTGTGGGCGTCGAGATAAATAATCGGGGTGCTTTTAAATTGTTTTGTTGCAATTAGAAATCACCACAATCAGTGTGATCAGTCAGCGTTGACAGCCATTAGCCGCTTGGTTACAGCGAATTACCAGAGAAAGGGATGAGTGATTCATTATCTGAGAGGTGTTAATGATGATCGGATGCATCGCCTAATTACAGACGGGCCAGAGGATTGTGGGAAGGTCACACAAGGTGCCACAAATCTCTCTGTCTGAATCAGGGTGGGGCTTTCGTGCCATAGCGCTGACACCTCCAGTGTAACCTAGACTCCATTATAGTGCTCCATAATATCATCCGTGCACTTTATTCTTAGTCTTCTGAAGCCATATGATAGCTTTGTGTCGGGTCAAGGACAACATTTCACGCACGTTTGTTGGTTCTTGCGTGTCTTGAGCGAGTGCAGAACAGTTTTAATGTCAGTTTGAGAAAATGTGTTTATAAAGGAAATTTGTGGGCTTTAGTGGGTTTAAGGACAGAAATGTGAAGGTTGTTTTGATCCGCAACTTGCCTCTCTATCGCCATCTCTGTTTGAAACATAAAATTGCAGGTTACTTCACGTACTTATCTTTACATGGCTTGAAGTCAAATGACGTCGAACTGACATTTCCCATGAAACATTGATCAAATCAAAAAGTCACTTTATGAATTAATTATTTTACCACGATGCTTAGATGATTTGTCAGAAACTACATCACAAGTTGTTTTAGTTGATAAACAATCCCACATAAAAATACTGCAGTATATTATAGTATTTACTATGGTTAAATTCCTAGATACTGTAATGGTTTTAAACCTTACCATAGTAAATATTTGTCATACGATATTTACTACAGTTTAAAAATGTACTACTTAATACTTCTGAATGCTAAGTATACTGTAGTAGTCCTCATTAAACTATACTATAGTATAATATAGTAAAATATTTACTAGTGTACTATAGTGAATGCTAGTATACTACAGTATTGCCTTATGTGAGTTAATTTGCTGCTTTCAGTTGTAAAAAATGTTTCATTTCCCATGGAATATTGAAAAAATGATGAATGAGAAATTAATAATTTCTCAAATTAATATTAAAATCTTACCACTGCGAATCGGGGTGAAGGAAGCAGTTTTTAAAAATTATTTTTCAGATTG
This sequence comes from Triplophysa rosa, assembly GCF_024868665.1. NCBI lineage: Eukaryota > Metazoa > Chordata > Actinopteri > Cypriniformes > Nemacheilidae > Triplophysa > Triplophysa rosa. Next base: position 24,234,658 of record NC_079899.1, on the reverse strand, counting down.
CATCTTTAAATAATTTTTATTTATAAAAAATATATAATATTTTTTCCCCTGCTATTATTTGAGCTATTTAAGTTAAGTTGGTGATGTGAAGGAATTGTTAAATTGTTGAGAAACAATTTGAGTTCGTCCTGATGCTCGATTATCTTAACGTTCAGTGAGGGAGTAGTCTTGTAGTTTTCACGTGGGTCAAACAAATGCTTTTTAAAGTTTGTCCCAGGTCACCGCGCCGCCCGTATATTCATCCTTATGGAGGCACTGGGAATTCATATCACTTTGTTCAAACCCGTTTCACTGACTAAACAATATTTGTAAAGTGCTGTCAAGGCGCTTCTTTTCAATGACAACCCTCCCGTTCGCTATTAATTCCTAATGCTTCGCTACAACAGGTGTCGTTGCAGTCATTAATTTGCTTTGCTCAAAAAAACGGCTCGCAAATGAGCAATGCTCGCCGTCAGAGGGGTAATATATACCCCCGCGCCCAGACACTAAGTCTGTCCCCAGAATGCCATTAAGATGTGTACAAAGCAGGCCGCGTCTCTCTCGACAGCCATAACGGTTTGTTGTTATAGCTTGAAACATATGTTCGCACCCACGTCTTCCCGCCGCACCGTGCCTTCTGAATTATTTTCTCGAGACCATAAAGTTTTAACATGGCTGGATGATGGTCAAATGGCAATCCTCGGGGAACGCCGTCTAGTTTAGTTATTCTCCGCTAATTAAACTGCAGGGAAGATCAGAGGAGGTTGGAGGAAAGATGGATGTTAACAGCACGAAGCGCCAACAGTCGACGTGCAATAACATGGTTCACGCTTCAATCTGACCGTCTCTTTGCCAGACGGAGACCTTCTCTCATATCTGTATCGGATCTAATAAACGGCAGCAAAGTACACGTGACTTTTTGTAAATCTGCTAAATGTCACGAGATATCGGTGGGTGCGGAGAATGGGATAGACTGCGGGGGAACTTCATATGTCTTGCATTTGTGCAGGGATTCATGGGTAATATTTGATATGTGTTGGTCAGGAGTGTTCAGTTCTTTTGTGCTGTCACAGTCATGGTCTAACATCACTGATCCAGTGTCAGTCTGTGACGCGTGTTTGTTGTGTTCAGGGTCTTGCTGAGAATTTGGAATTGCATTCATAATCACAGATTGTGTCTTGTTGCTGCGGAACTGTTAAAGGGCCAGTACACCTAAAAAAATACAAATGTCTGACATCATTTATCCACACTCGTGTCATTTAAAACATGTATATGACTCTCTGTTCAGTGGAACACAAAAGAAGATATTTTGAGAAATGCCTCCGTGGTTTTGTATTCATACAATGGAAGTCACTGTTGTTTGGTTACCAACATTCTTCAAAATATCTTCTTTTGTGCTTTGCGGAAAAAATAGTCATACAGGTTTGGAATGACAGAAGAATTTTGTTTTTGGGGTGAACTGCCCTTTTAAGTGGACTAAAAAGTAAACAGAGAAATAAAAAGCATTTATACTGACCTTGGCCATAAAAGGGGGGCATATCTCATTTGTTCATATTATGGTAAATTATTCATTTAATTAAACATTCGTTTTAAATCATGTAAAATTATGAAGGTGTTTGAGAGTCTGTGATGTTCGCGATATTTTTTCATTAATTCCACATTCTGTCATCTCTTCAGAAACAAAACGGCTCATTTTCCGAGTGCCGTTGCATTTCATCATTTTTGCTATGGTTACATCATTCGTAACCTGTAATGGCCAAAAAACACATAGTTAATTATGAAAACAAAGTGCCCTTTGAAGTCACATTTGAAGTAAAACTGCACTGGCATTTTTTTAGACAATCCAAGTTCACTTTAAAAGGGTTCATTTGGAGCGTTCACATTTCCGTCGAAATTCCCGCGAACTTCTCCCGGACCCCTGAAGCCAACCGAGTGTGACAACACGTTTAAAGTCACCGGCCCTGATTAGACCGTGTTTTTTTCGCCCTAGTTAATCTAATCCTGTAACCGAGCTTGTAAAAAAACCCCTCGGGTTAACAAGCAAGCACTCTAACATTTATTTTTTTGGGTCAGAATTTCCACACGCAGCCTCTTTACCGGTTTATCGTCTCGTTGGGGACCTCCTCCATGGCCCGAAGAGTTTGCGGTATCTGCGTCCCTCTCGCTGCGGTCGGGCACACCGCGGTCCCTGCCAGCAGTCTGTGTCGTATTTCTCCGCTGTCATATGTATGTATGTATAAGGCAGGCAGGGCCCTTATCGGAGACTCCTCGGAGACAGCTTGTCTGCCCCGGGGCGGTTATTTCACCCCTTGCTCTGTGCACAGTGTGGAGGAGGGGGAAAGGGAGGGCCGTTCTGTTCGTTGGCATATGTTAAAAGCAGCCATGCCACACTACGCCACCCAGCCATGCATATGGAGCAGTCTGAGGTATATCAAAGTCACCGTGCTTAAAAAGTGACCCGGGGTTATTGCTGGGAAAAATGAAATTACAGGAGGTGGCAGCTGAAGTTTTGGGAGACAGGGGCCCGGCCACCCCTGTGTCGTAAGTGCAGACTTTAAATCTGGAGTTCGCTCCAAATTGAATGTCGGTTTAGAAATTGGGAATTTAAATTGGACTTTTTAGGGCTTGATATATATTTAATCGCTGTGTTACAGTTACACGTTTGATATGCTGTAAATTGAGATTTTTTAAACGGGTGAGCCAGGATTGAAGTGTTGCGTCAACTGGGTTAGATTTCGCTTTTCCTGGTACGTTTCTGGTTTGCCCTATACAGGTTTTAAAAGTGGTTAAAGTTATACAAAGGTCAACACACACATTTTGTACATCACCTTAAACAAATGAATGTAGATTAACCGTATAAATATAAAATTATAATCGTTTTTGAGTGGTTCTTCGTTGAACCTCACAGCAAAACGTGGTTCTTCTTTGGCATCGTGTGCCACCGTTATTTTCCAGATTGTGTTCTTTAGCCCAATGTTGTATGTTTGACAAAGTCTTTAAGATACTCTGATCCATGACTTGGAAGTTTAAAAGATATGGACTTTTTTATCCTACAAACTTGGAATGATTTCGGGCATCACGGGTATCTGTAGCAAAACCGATGCCGTGCGAGTCACACGGCAAAAGTTTGTTCGAATGGTAACTGTAGCGCTCACATTCCTATCTGTGTTTGCAAATTCATCTCGTGAGAGTTTGATTAAACAGAATGTGTGTTAATTTCAAAGACTTAATATTCCTCCAACCCCTTCGACAAAGTATTTATCAACTTCTGTGGTGAAAATGAAAAATAATCAAGGACCCAAATAGGCAGTAATTTATTCCAGGTCTCTGTGCTTATATTAGCATGCGAAAGCACTCCAGCTGTAATTCATAAAGTGACTTAAAATTGACATACCTCTTTAAGTGTTTTTTGTCTTGTTGCCGGCGGCAGTTTGACAATTGAAATGAATATTTGATGAAAAAAATTAATAGCGCCATGTTTTTTCTTTTGCAGGCAGTTTCAAATATTTAATCACACAAATGATATGAATTAATATGCAGGCAAGGTTTAATTCATATTAATTTTTTCCTGCGCACGAGATGTACGAGCAACATGTTTTGCAATGAATATTGTTGAATTACTGGCGACGTGAAATTCACGCCTCATAACCGCCTCGCTCGCGGATGATAGGAACTGGTCTGCGTTTGTTTTCCGCGTCTGCCGTTTCGTGTGTCTTTATACTGTCTTTTAATTTCAGAGTTCACCAGGAGATGAATTGGAATATTGTAACTCTATTTTTATAAAAAGGTTTTTCCAATCAGCTGCAGACATGTATGAAGTTATAAACCCCTGCTCGCGCTGTAACTCTTCTCTTGTGCGACTTAATTTGTTTTTATCGTGTCCTTTGGCTATAGATATCGTGCATGAGAAAGTCTGGAATATAAAGCAGATTTTATTATTTTTTCATTTGTATTCTGCGTTCCACACTTGGCAATCGGATCAAAGATTACCCGACTCGCTAGCAAAATAAAGCAACAAGGATCACTTTAGGCTGTAATTATTGGAATCGGAGAGGTTTTCTGAGAAAGACACAATGCAAACGGAGAGCGCGCGCCGTGGTTTCTGCCTCGTTCTGGGAGCGTGGCACAACTGTAAATGTTTAGGGATTTCTCCCTGTCAAAATCAGATCTGATCTGACGTGCTGTAATATTTTCATGTGGTGTTCTTAAAATGCGATTCTTTTAGTATTGGGCATGTGCTCTGTTCATGTAGAAAAGCGTGTTGGTTTCCAGGGTTGTTTATGTGTTCTGGGTATTCGCCAGGGTGTTTTGGGTGGTTGCTAAGGGAAAGAATACCCATCTTGAAGTTCATGTGATGTTCTGGTGGCGATATATTGTTTAGGGTTAAGGGTTTGTTAAAATCCCACAATGTTAGTTAATAGTTGCAACCACTAATCTGCAGTCTCATTTATTGCATAATTTGATATATTAATATGTATATTTATAAAGATACATTTTGGCACAGCCTTGTTTTTAAAATACTCTCAGTCAAAATGTAATGGGATTGAATGTCTGGCTGTGTCTGGAGCTTGATTTTGATCTGCAGACATCAGCTGAGGAACATGCTGGAAAAATGGACATTAATAATTGCATGCCTCTTTATTCTCAATACTCTCTCTCTCTCTCTCAGAAGCGACCACTTAGCCTTCAGTCACTGAGGAATAATTGTCAATGAATATTTAACAAGCCTTCAGTAGGATGGATATGCATCTGAGTGGCATCAACGCTCTCCCTCTATTATTAATATTGGAAATGCTATAGACACACTGTAGTCAGTGGAGCAGAGTGCATACTGGATTAGTGACTAAAGATTATACTGATGTGAATAAACTAAGTCCAGCATCAGCCCGGCACATGCTTGTATCCTGCTACTATGAGGAAAGTTTCTTTCCGTAATATCATAATCTCACAAAACATGCTAGGATCATGCTTTCCTCCAAAATCAAAAGAACGGCTGTATTTTGATTTGGTTATTTATTATTGTTATTTGCATTAATAATGTAATGATAAACAAGTATGTTATTTCTCAAAATTCCTATGCTGTAAATAAAAATGTCCTCGCTGTATTGCAAGGCCCCCCAAAATATTTAGTATTATTCTCAATGTAAAGTGGCTGGTATGGTCCCTTTGGTTTTACATTTCATTTATACTGATGTGAAAAAACAATTGTAATGCAATTAAATACACTTTATTACAGTAATGGGAATCCAATTTTGCTTAATGTCACAATGCTAAAAATCTTAAAAGTACTCGAAACACTATTGAATTTCTATTTTTTCTTTGACTTTGGAGTGAAATGAGATCTGGCTTTGCTTTTAGTGACATTCACCAACAGAGATTTTCCAAATCTCATTCTTATTTTTACGTTGCGTTTAATTTTGGAGACATCAGTATCAGTAGATTCACATGTTCCTGGTGTTTTCACAGGCACAAGCGCCACCCTGTTTCATTCCTGTTCAACCTTTTCTCTTTGTCTCAATCAGTAATGCTTACGGCCAGTCTGGTAAACATAAACCTGTCGGCCACGCGAGGAAATATGGCGTGGCGGAATTACCTTATCACGACAGCACATTTAAGCATGCCTCTCAGGTGAGACGCGTCCCATCATCCCCTCGCGCTCCTCGATGACTGTCAGAGGAGCTGCGTGTTCCTCTCTCGCTCTTGAAGTGATATAAAATTCTAATGTCTGCCCTCTGGATCTCTTTCTCCTGAAATCTGGCCAAAGCATTGACGGTATGCGGGCGGGGTGACATGCATGAGAAAGAAAACAGCAAGACGAGGTGAAGACAGGAAGACTCGCTCATGAAATATATCCCAACGCTGAGAGAAAAGGAAGACATAAAATGCATGTGCCCTGCTTTGGTATTTGTATGTATATTTATGGATGTGGAGTAATGTTACAAGCTCGCTCTTCTGGGCATTTGAATGGATTGATGAGACGTAATGATTTCCCCTCAGCTTTTACGACAGGCTGTGACAGATGCTCAGACTTGTAAAACGTTATATTATCCAGAATAAGGAATGGGTTCGCTTTTAAAATTATGGTTCTCCAGTGGTTCCTATAGAAAGTCAGAAATGAACCATTTGCCATCAGAATATTCCACATATTTAACGTGTGTAGGGAAAATGCTTTCTTTAAGCATTTGGGATATTTCACATTTAATTTCAGGTTTTTTTTAGTTTAAGTGTCTCTGTTGTGTCCATTTAATAGATGTAGTGTAGAGATAACTGGACACTTTAGTTTTGAAAGCAAGCTCTTACGTGCTGGTTGGATCTTTGCAAAAAAAAGAAAAAATAATTTCTTAGGCTGTGTTCACATTTGACTTCTTTTTTGACAAGAAAAAGTTGACAATGGCGCTTTTTTAGTAAAAAAAATGCTCACAGCGTTGTGGTTACAAGTAATAGCCGGCAATGTTCAAAGATAGCATTTGTGCATTTTAATTATAAACAGAGAGCGTCTTTGCAATAACCAATCACATATTTTAAAAATATTCTCAACCAATCACGTTCCTCGCATGTTATGGAAACGACAGGTCTCTGTCATTGTTAGCTGTGAAAAAGAAGCTTGACGTAGGGCGTTTTTTTCAGAAAAGTCTAACTTTTTTCAACCTCAAAAAAGCGCTCAGGACTTTTTTGAAAACACGGTTTACTCATAAGATTATAATGTAAAACAGAAGTCATGTGTGAACACGGCCTTAGTTGTTTTTGTCTTGTTTTGCCACACAAATGTAGTTGAACAACATTTTCTTCAAAAGCAACATTTCCTGAGATATTAAAAACATAAATTAAAAACTAAACTTGAATGAAGTTTTTCTTATTAAGTATTTTTTATTATTATTATTAAGTATTCATGCACTGGCAGAAATCTTTTAAGCTTATTTTAATATTTTCTTCCAAACAAAAGTTAGTATCTTATGTCACTTTTTTGGCAAGTAAATCAATCTTGGTTTAAGAATGATATTTTATAAGGTTCTATCTGCATTCTAAGCAGTTTTGAGATATTGAGCTTCGAAGTTTTCGCATTCCATTTGACTTTGTAGATGAAACCTTTTTGTTTTCTAAAAAAATCCCAAAAGGTACACAGTGTAAGAAAAAAACATCACATAAGCTAAATAAGTTGTCTCAAAATACGAAAATGTGAATAACTGCATTTTTAGAAAAATGTCACATCGAACCTTATAATTAGGAGGCGACGATTTGTACTGGAAAAAAGACAAAAATTCAAAGTAAGAAATAAACATTTTTGCAACTGTGTATTAATGTGAAGTTGGTCTGAGCGCTGAAGTTGGGGCAGCAGACGGGTGTAAATCATATTTTTGAACAGGTGAAGAGTGTCACAGTCTGACTGGAACAAACTGCTTCCTTACACAGACAGCAGCACTCGTGGCCTTGGTTGGAGGCACATCAGACGAGGACCGGCAGGATGATTGAGATGCGTTTTTATGTTTGTTATTAATAGTGTCAGACAGCCAACACAAACCAAAAGTGTAGATTTGATCGCTTGAAGTCAAAATAAACAGTTGGACATGATTCTTGTGATGTTGTAACGTTATTTATTCTTATTATATTTGAGTTGATCAGAGTGTGCTTTGTGTTTACCTGTCGTCAAATAGATGCTCATCAACAGAAGTCACATTTACATCCGCTGTGGTTACCATAGCAACAGTAGACCGCTTGAGCATTGTCCGATAATCAAAAAACAATATCATTACTGTCATTATTTATAACTTAATTTGAGATTTATATTTTGCAAATATGTCGTTGATATTTGACGATCTTTGCTTGGGCCATCCAAAGACTTCTCTAGAGAGGCTCAAAATTGAGCGATAAAAATCCAGAGTAATAGTGACAAATCATCCAGCAGTTACAACCCAAATGTTGAATACATCACATTTTATTTGTTTATATAAAACTGTCTTCTCTATGCAGATAATAACCGTGACGGTTTTACTCACGGAAGGCCGGTTATCATTTCCACGTCGGATTCTATTCCATTGTTTCCTATTTTTTTCTCCGAACCCGATGAAATCCATTACTGCATTGTGGCAGTTACAAATGCCGTTCTTTCTGTGAACACAGAGAGTCTTGTCTGCTGGATTACTGGTGATTTATGCCCCAGCTGTGATATTGTAACTCCGTGCGATAGTGTCCTTGAACATAAATGTAAGTAAATGCCAGGAAGGGCTTCACGACGGATTGTGTATCGGAGTTTCTCAGAACTCCTCCATACCTTCATGTTTAGGCGTGCTCGCCGTGCTGTGATATGCAGGCTGTCCCCCGCGAATTCTGTCCCTGATGTGATGTGTGTCGGAATTCTGTGATCTGCCAGAGCCCAGGTTCCCAGTTTTCTCTCTGTGTAGTTCGGTACACGGCCGATAAGGTTTGATAAGGCAACGGATCACCAGGGTGCTGGGAGTTTTCAATATTAGTATGTTTTTTCTTTTTAGTCCTTTTAAAAAAGAAACTTTTGCCCATGCTAAAGTCACTGCAACTGTGTTCGGAGGGGATTTGGAGTTTGTTAATATGTTCTGTATGGGTTTTAGTATTTTTCCCAAGGGGTTGTCAGGATGTTCTGTGTGGATTTAGTGCGTTGCCAAGCAGTTGCCAAAGTGTTCTGTATGGGTTTTAATGTGTTGCTTTGGGGTTGCTAGGTTGTTCTGTGTGGATTCAGTGTGTTGCCAAAGTGTTTTGTATGGGTTTTAGTGCATTGAGGTTGCAAAAGTGTTCTGTGTAGATTAAATGCATTACTCTGCAGTTGCCAAAGTGTTTTGTATGGGTTTTAGTGTGTTACTGTGCAGTTGCTAAGGTGTTCTGTATGTATGTACTTAGGGCTGTCACGATTATGAAATTTGGCTGATTAATTGTCTAATAAATCATTGCGATTATGACGATTGGTTGCCTCTTTTAGGGCTTTGGCGATTAATTGTCTGTTTTAGAGCTTTGACATTTAATTGTCATACATTTTTTATTCAGCTTTTAAACGACCATATTGTTCTGAACATAAGACTATGTTTTTTTCTAGGAAATACATCAGAAAAAATTGGGTCATATATTTAAGGTTTAGGCTTTTACCTGTCAATAATACAACCGCCAAATACTTGTAAATTAAGTAAATTGATCATGAGTGAATTGAAGCCACCATTAAAATGCTATCGGTCATAGAAAAGCTTCTAGTCTGTTTTTTTCTCACTTGCAAGACTACAATAAAAGTTTACTTCTATGTTAATGAGATTTTGGTAGACTGGTTTTCACGCTGAGTTTATCTTAAATAATATAAAATTGTACTGCGGGTTATTTTTATGGTATATGCTTTAGTTTTTTTTAAAGTGATTGTGTTGTGGTGGTACATTTGACAAGTATTACCATGCTTTAGTTACAATATATACACTAAAATATGCAATATGTAGACGCACTACAGCTCCCCCTAGTGTCTTCTATAGAGATGTGCAATAATTGCGATGATCTGAATCCATCGCGATGAGGTCAAACAATCACGATGAGACGATTATTTAATAATCGTGACAGCCCTATATGCACTGTAGTGCGCTGCTACTTGGATGCCAAAGTGTTTTCTATGGGTTTAGTGCGTTTCTATGCAGTTGCTAAGGTGTTCTGTATGGATGTACTTTAGTGCGTTGCTATGTGGTTGCCAAAGTGTTTTGTATGGGTTTTAGTGCGTTTCTATGGAGTTGCTAAGGTGTTCTGTGTGGATGTAGTGTAGTATGTTGCTACATGGTTGGCAAAGTGTTCTGTATGGGTTTTAGTACACTATTTTGGAGTTGCTCGGGTGTTCTGTGTGGATGTAGTGCATCGCTATGTGGTTGCCAAAGTGTTCTGCATGAGTTTTAGCGCATTGCTATAGTTTCTAGAGTGTTTTGTGTAGATTTAATGCATTGCAGTGCACTTGCTAAAGTGTCCTGAATGAGTTTTTGTGTGTTACTAGGGTGTTGCTAGGGTATTCTGTGTGGATTAAGTGCTTTGCTATGTGGTTACCAAAATGTTCTGTATGGGTTTTAGTGCATATCTGTAAGGTTACTAAAGTGTTCTGTGTAGATTTAATGCATTTCTGTGCGGTTGCCAAAGTGTTCTGCTTGGGTTTAAGTGCGTTGCTATGAGGTTGCTTAACGTTGTGTGCAGATTTAATTATGTTTGTTTTGGATGGGTTTTAGTCGGTTGATGTTGTGTTTTGGGACGATTCTAGGAGGTTGCTTACTGTCTAAAGTGAGAAAAGTGTCTCTATGATAGTCTGTTCTCTAGATATGGCCTGAGTCTATCCATCTTTGTAATTCTGTGGATTTTGTTGGATTTGGATGTTGTTTTGCCAACCAGGTGAAATTTCTTAGTAATATTTGCTTTTGAAAGCACTTCTATCTGTGACTTTGACAAAAAACCCTTTTCACTCTAATCCAGATGCTGACCCTGAGCGTCATGTTGTGCTATAGTTTTGCTGATAACCAGAAATTAAATGTGACAACATGCCCCTGTGATGCAGAGAGAGCTCTTGCAGTGTGAATCAGGTTCTGAGAGACTGTGAGCAGATTTCTGTGCTTTGAATCAGTGAGCACAAGTAAAAATAAAACTGTGTGCTTCATCACGCTGCTGACCTTGGATTGCTTTCCTACACGTAAACACACACTCACACAATCCCGCCTACATGCTACATATCATATCCTATATGATACCATGCCATATATCATACCATAGACCGCACCGCACCGCAGAGAATAGCGTATCGTATCGCACAGCATAGTATCGTATCGTATAAATAAGATACATGTTGGTTGTGTATGTATCCACTTTCACATGTAAATAGCTGTGTACAAATTTGTAGTCTTCTGTGTAGAATACACTTCTCTTTCTAATGGCTTTGTTCAGAATAGAACATTATGTACTGTATACAGAATTGTGCACAGTCTACACTGTATATTGTCTAATATTTTTAAGTATAAAGTTTCAGATAATCGTATCAATTACAGAAAACATTCATATTAATTCTGGTTTATTTGTTCCACTGGAAATTAAAGGTCATGTGCATTGCATTAAGGGATACAGTATTCGAAGTAGTGAGCTTTAAAGTTGACAAAAGTAGTCATCAAGTTGTGGCATAAAACATTGTGGCAAAGACTGCTTACTACTTTATTGAAAATATTAGCTAGTGTGCCATTTCTTACCATTTCATTATATCCTTTCACTCTCTTTCCTCATCACTTTCTTTTTTTCTGTCCCTCTTTTCTTTGTTGTACATTTTCTGTTTTCCTCTGTTGTCGGTTCCCCGCATCTGTTTGTGTGTAGAGAAGTTGCCTTGAATCTTAATGGCCACTTATCAGCCAGACTTTCTTTCCAACAATGGCAAACGCTTTCTATTTGTGACACCGTTGACTTAAAATTACACTTAATTGTATCGAATTACCCAAAATACCTTGATTGCTGCTCATTTTCCACAACGCGTTAACGTTTGCATGCTACCTGGGAAGTAAATAAGTGAGCATGACTGATCTAATTTTCTTGTTTTCTTACTTTTGGAGAGAACTCACGATTGATAGGCCGTCCGCAGAGTTATGGGCAGAAAAGAAAGTTGATTCTTTGTTAAAAGATGAGAGCGTTTGAAACACTTAAGTTTAAAGAATGAAAATTTCACCTTTAAATTAAACTCACCATTATTTCAACCCAAATACGCGTTTACTCGAGAAAGAACATTTGGCAACACAAGGATTGTTTCAGATGTTTTTATTTTTTAGGAGACGCTCAAACCTCTGAAAATCATAGATCGTTTCAAATATTTTCATTTGCTCATTCTGATCCTATTACCCATAAGTCCCGGCGTCCTTGTGCTCCATTAGCACACAGCTAAGGACCGGAGGTGTCAGGGCTATAAAGATTGCGTTTTTCATGAACCCCCTTCAACAAATCATATTTGATTTCATGCGTAATTAGTTTGTCCATCAGCAGCCGAGAAGACCCTGTAGCGGCGCTATCTGCAATATATCTGAGCTTCCACGACAGTGGCTTCAGGACAACAGCCAATATGCATTAGAAGAGTAGCGCGGTTCCGCCCCATCGCTCCGGATGAACTGAACTCATTTCGTCCAACCGCTGTTTGTACTTACGTTCCCTTTACCGGGACGAACCTCCCAACGCTGGCAGCCTTCGGTGGCCGCTAGACGCTCTGCCCTTCGTACTGAAACGTAAGATTTGATTATGTTTTGAAATGATATTTTAATTAAATATTAAGGTAAGCAAAAATGGATTTCAAAATAATTACATCAAACATCAAAAAAGCGGGCCCCCGTTTTTCTGCACGGACAGCAGAAAAAGTAAGACGCCTTATTTAAATCTCTGGGAGATTCAATCTAATTTAATTCTCTCCCCTCTCTAAATAAACAGTTCTCGAACCTTTTCTCATCTGGGGGGAGAAGAGATGATAGAGGTAATCAATATTTCTAGCATTTTAATTAAAACCGTTAGTGGAATAAATCCATTTAATTATCAGTTAATGAAATACAAGGTCATTTACCTGACAGCAACTTTGAAGGTGGCTTACTGGTTGGAACGAGAAGGCTGGTGAGATGTCAGAGGCGTTTAGCGGCTGCCAGGGCTCAAGTCAAGATTCTCCTCGCCGCGTTAACCCCTCGACGTCCGTTTGAGCTTTACACGCTCAAGGGCCATTTACAACCCACCGCAGAGTTTAGCTGGAGTTTGCTTAAAAAAAATATGACTCTGAAACTGTTTGATTGAGGCTTTATATTTATTTATGACTGGTATTTTGGTGGAAACCGTGGTTATCGCGGTAAAGTTAAGGGAAAAGCTGGAGTGTCCGTGCTGCGTTTCATTCAATATAAAAAGTTGGAAAACTTTGGAATAGTGCAGTAGAATGACACATGGGGTATAACTTGAAAACTGTTCAAATCCTGTTCAAATCTCTAACTTATCCACATTTTGGCAAGTGTATGTTGTTGTCACATAACCGTGGCGACAACCCAGGGATATACATACAGGTAGCTAAAGATCAACGTTCCGTTTTACACAAAATGCATCGATGAGTCAACGTTCTTACATCACCCCATAATAAAAACGGTTTAGGAAATGTTTCTAAAAAAACATGCACCTGTGAAACAAACGCAGTCTGTCAAACACCTGCAAAGCTGATGATAGTGTTTATATTTTCATATCTGTATACGGGTATGTTAGTTTTCAAAGCATCAGGTGATGGAGTGTCCTCCTTATGGTCATTGAATGGAGCACAGTGTAACTCAAAACTACAAAAATACAAACACGGATGTGTGTGAGATTAGTTTAGTTTAGTGTTTGATTTACTTTTTACCTTGGTCCTTTGAGCGTTGGTTTAGATGGAAAGTTTAGCGTGTGAGATTTAGCTTTGGGGCTGATATTGTATGTGTGTGGAGGTGGTGCTGGGGATTGTGGTTTTGTGTGATGGAGTTTATTTCAAACCCGGTTCTCTGAGGCCGGGGGAACAATAGTCTCTCAGCAGCCCTTCCTTCTCCATCAGGAACAAATACAACAAATAATAAATAGAGATACAATGGGGCAGAGAAATAGAATTTAAGTTGGCCCGCGGCACTCACCTGAAATGTATATATAATGGTCTTGGGCATTTGTCATAGAGAATGGTTTCTGGAGTTTTGTCCTTCTGTTAATGAAATAGTAAACTTGGCTCTGTACATTACGCTCTGGCTTTATGCATCGATCTCTGCAATTGCTTTCTTTGTCTTATTACTAAAATCAATTTCCTTTGGTGATTGCCAAGAAGAGCATTTAAAAGCACTTACTTCATGCCATGTTTTTCAACTCCATTTCCCACCTCTCTGCCTTTTAATGTTCGGTGACGGTCTTACAAACAAACAAATGCGCTGTGTGTATGCTGTTCTCGGAAAACGCTGGATGAATATTATGGCTCGTCTGAAAGAATCAGTCATACTGAGGTCGTAAGTGACATTCTCAATCCCGTTTTCATCAGTGTCTAATTTTGATAACGCTTTACAATAAGGTTGTATTTGTTAACATTGATTATTGCATTACCTAAAACTACTACAGCATTTATTCATCTTAGTTTATATTAATTTCAGCATTTACTAAAACATTTTTTAAATCAAATGTTGTAACTGTTTACATTAGTTAACAATAAACTAATGTGAAGAGTTGTAATGACAGTACGTAATATTAACAAAGATTAATAAATGCTGAGAAACTGTAATATTCATTATTCGTTTATGTTTTTTATTACTTTATTTACAACAACGTTTTTGTAAAGTGCTACCGTTTTTTTTTAAACCACTATGGTAAAAAACACAATGATTTACATGAAATGTTTTCCTTGACGTTTTCTTTTTCTTTTCTCTATCCTTAAAGTTCAAGGCCAATATTTCGACTAACATCCATATATTCATTATTGTTAAAGACCATTCCAAATGTTCATTTTATCAGCACTTCTAGATGTATTGTGGACATTCCAGTCCAGAGTCTGTTGAATTTCAACAAAATCAAACCTCAGGAGTGACATAAAGTCATCCAACAGCACTGTGAAAGACTGACAGCATGACAAGACACATGCAAATTGTGATAAAAATTACATAAAAAATAACTTTTGAACTTTTCCTAAATACATGTACAAATATTACTGTTGTATTGCTTAAAAGTATATATGAACTTGTTTTCTCTGCAGTATTTGAGGTCTGAAAAAACACAGAGCAGCTTTTCTGTTATTTTGACCTGGTTCTCCAGTTTTTGTTTTCTACAAATAAATGCAAATAGAAACTATTTTCATTTGATATTTGGGAGAAATATTGTAAGTAGTTCACAGAATGAAACAAAACGATCATTTTACCTAAATACATAACAGGAAAACCGATTTTGAAATGGTCTCTTAATTTTTTTGTGGCTGTATATTTATATATTTGTATATACTCTGATTCACTTTTCCATCAATAAAATAAAAGATGTATTATATACCATATATATTGCCTCATATCATTGTGTCAGTAAGTTCTTAAAGGGATAGTTCGCGTGAGAATCCTTAGATATAGAAGATTTAGAAGAATGCTGGTAACCAAACAACAATTGAACCCTTGACTTGCATTGTATGGACACAAAATAATAACATTTCTCAAAATATCTTTTTTTTTGTAGCCCATTTGGCCAGTAAATTCTCTCTCTCTCTCTCTCTCTCTCTCTCTCTCTCTCTCTCTCTCTCTCTCTCTCTCTCTCTCTCTCTCGCGTTCAGGCAGTATGGTGACTGATGTGTGTTTGTACTTTAATACAGTGATGGTGTGTTTGAGTTGCAGTGTACCGAGCGGCCAGTAGAGTCTGATCTCTCCTCTAGTTCTCAGTCTGATCTGGTGCCAGTTCTTGGTTTAATTTCATCACAATCCACTCCGACAAACAACCTGCTTTCATCTCACACGCTTAAAAAAACAGCTCATTCCTGCTCCCCAAACCTCAAAGAATCCATGTCAAGGTAGCTGCTCTACATTTCCTCCAGATTTCAAATGAAGATCAGATTTTTTGTGTCACTTGATTATTTCCTAATTAGTTTGCATGTTAATTAAAATGGTGGCTAATGTTAATTACCTATATTAATGGATTCTCATGTAACACCTGCCTGAAGCGCTTGGCTCAGCTTTCAGAATATCTTCATCTCAGCCGTTTGACGGCGAATTGAATTCGGGGGATTTTCAGGACGCACTGAAGTAGTCAAAACCAAACGCGTTCTTTCTTCTTTTCTGGTTTCATTTCAAAGCAGCGTTTGTAGGGAGGCATGGCATATTTTGATTATATTTGTATTTGTGAAAGTCTTTTATGTGTGATGTGTAATCTGCTAGACGGGTCATTTTGTGAAACAGGTGCCTGTTTCTTTTTTTTTTTTAAGTCAATTTTTCACATCCTTTTAGACAAATAATGCATTTCAGTGTCAGTAAATTACTTTGGGCATCTCAACTTTTTTAATGCATGTTGGAATATATATTAAAGATGTTTTACTATTAAATTTGACATTAAAAGCCTCAAGGTTGTGAATCATGAAGATGCTTATTAAAAAGGAAATGTAATGCCAACTCGTGTTTTGAACAAAACATTAAGTCAACTAAACTCTAAAAATGCTTGAATAAAATAACACTTTCATTATTGAATTCTTAAAATATTTTTTTTATTTGAAAAGGTATATAATGAAATAGTAGAACTCAAGATAAGCTCTTTATTATCCTTATATGCAGATATGTAAATGAGGACCACAAACAAGGCGACGGTTTTGTATAATGACCCAGATGTTGTCACCTGTACGTGATGCCAGCAGTATACATCTATTTTGGCGTTCTCGACACACCCGCTGAGTTTGTTTGGCATGCATTGCATTGCTAAGCAAACCAAAACCATATTAAAGTGAAGATGGTCTCTATTAGAATGAAAATGACGATCAGCCGATCGATGCGACCCCCCGTCTGACTAATCCATAATGCGAACATTGTTTCAGAGCCCAGCGTTTCTTCCTGCCCGTGTCTGGAGGTGCTTACACTTCGTGGAAGCAAGGATCAGCGATTAAATGTCACCTTTCAGCAACAACATTAAATAAGAAGCAGCAATTTAGCTCCTAGCAATTGCTAATTTCACGCCCTGATAAATGTTGCAGGAGCTTTCAAAGTGCCTGGGATATTTCTTAAAGGAAAGCCGGCATATGCGGATAAAGGTGCGGGGCCTTTCACGGGGCGAATGTGCACTTTCACATCAAGGTCAAAGGCATGGCAGACGTTGTTTTGGTCCGAGTCGAATGCAAGTCATTTCTTTATTACCGATTAAACATTTAATTCGATCTCATCAGTTAGATTTAGAGTGATGTCTTTTTTAAGGAGATCTTTCATATGCGGTCAAAAGGAACTTTGGTGGGTTAGAAGATGTTTGACGTTTAACAAAGAAGCAGATGACAGAAAAACGAAAGTGAGAAATGGCAGGGGTTCTGTTATTCCTGAAGAAGAGCCGGCCATTAGCATTCCCATTCAACTAGAAATCAATAGCTTCACTTGCACGTGCGGACTTGAATGTACAAGGAATGTGTTTGTTGCCATCTTGACTCAAAAAGGGAACTGAGAGTCCAGAGAGCAAATCGATGCTGATTATTCCATATTATTACACGGCTCGTTGGAATGCTTGGTTCTGATTGGCCAGTCACGACATTTGCAGGTTCATTATTCCCAGATAACCACTTCTCAAAACACACAGTAACCCGGATGCTGCAAATCATTTTGACAGGTACAGTTTAATATTACACATAATATGTCTTATTATATTTACAAATTATTAAACCAAATTGCCTGTTTGTGACATTTGAATGTCATTTCTTACCTTAAAACCGAAAGTAAACGGC
Organism: Triplophysa rosa; assembly: GCF_024868665.1. Classification (NCBI taxonomy): domain Eukaryota; kingdom Metazoa; phylum Chordata; class Actinopteri; order Cypriniformes; family Nemacheilidae; genus Triplophysa; species Triplophysa rosa. Next base: position 24,217,269 of record NC_079899.1, on the reverse strand, counting down.
CTTTCCTCGTGGAAGGTCTGCATTCGGTAAAAATGACCTATAATAAATATTACAAAATCACATTTCATGTCCAGTTTTTTTCCTCGTGGCAAGTAGCCGTGTAATAACTATGCCACTAACCAAGTTATTTAACATGAACAATACAGCATTAATTAAAAGGATTTTGGGGTGAACCGTTCCTGTAATCTAATAAAGATTATTCCTCCGCTTCGCGTCGGGTCCTGATCACACTGTCGGGGCTTATTTCTGCGATAATAAACGGCTGCCTGTACATTATCCCTTACTTAGAAAAGTTTAGGTGTTGAAATTATCATTATAAGATTACAGGAACAGTTCACCCCCAAATCCTTTTAATAAATTCTGTATTGTTCATGGTTAGCGGGATAGTTCGCCCCAAATGAAATGTGTCATCATTTGTTCACCCTCATGTCATTAAAAATCTGTAGAACACAAAAGAAGATATTTTGAGAAAAGGTTTTGTGCACACTCACTGAAAGTCAAAGGGGACCTGTGTTGTTTGGTTTCCAATCTTACACAAAATATCTTTGTTTCGTGGTTGTGTGTTCTGCATAAGAAAGAAAGTCATACAGGTTTGGAATGACATGAGGGTGAATAAATGATGAAAAAGTATGGGTAACCTTTAAATAATGTTTACAAATAGAACCTTATTGTAAATTACAAAAATATCCACTATAGCATAACATTTTTGAGACATGTGTTTTTATTTTTGCCAGCATATTGTTGCCATTTTGATGGACCTAATTTAGGTAGCTTTATCATGATGAAGTATTCAAGTCCATTGCTGTTTACTGATTTATTGCTCGTTTAAAATTTGCTATTAAAACGTGATTTTGACATTTCCCCCCTGTAAGAAGACATGAATTTTTTATTTAAATATGCATAGATCTGAGGTTTAGGAATCTTAATTGTTGAACGTAACATTTCATATGTTGCAAACCGCTTGTTTTGTGTTCTCCAGATAAAGCACGAGCAATTTATCTCGGCCCTATTTCAATGGCAGCGTAGATAGCCGCAGAAATATGGCGTCCTGTTTTATATTGCATACATAATCAAATTTATTTGACCAAGCAGTCAAACAGCTGCAAATGAATGCGCTCGTATCAGCAGCTGGTTAGCTGCAAAATACAGATAAGCGCGAGCGAACGAGAGGAACTTCTGTCTTACTACGCTATAATAATCGCCATTATTTTCAGCTATAAAGTCATGTGATTCACGTACGTAGACCTCACCACGCATTAAATCCAGCCTTTATGACTAGTGATTTGAAAGTAATAGTTTCCAAATGAGTTTCATGCCTTCAACGGCCCCTCTGAGGGCCGCTGTCCTCAAAAATAATCTCCCCTCGTAACTTTCCAAGGAGCGAGACACAAAAACCCTTCGCCGGTAGGAAAGGTGGGGCATTCTTTTTCTTGCTTGTGAAACTGGGAACATCGGAATGAATTACACCCCCTTAAATGACAATTGGGAGATTTTGTTTTCCTTTCACGGAAAACGAGCGCCTTTCCCAGCCGTGTCGAGAGTTTGTGAAGGTGAAGCTTTAGCGGGCGCATTTGTAAATTTATGAGCTGCTTTGATAGAACCCGTGGCCGTTTACAACTGCCGCCTCGACCCCACGCGACTCCCGCTTGAATTTATTTTCCGAGCATGCCCGCTCGGCTCCGATACAGCCTCTGAACATCAGGACCGACCTGACGGGAGACGTTTCAAACAGGCCGGTGTATGTTGCGGTTGTTTTGAACACCGGTCGCGGGGGGGCCACGGCGGCGAGAGACTTCCCACGGTTTTCAATCTCGCCGCGACGCGCCTCGCATTCAGAGCAGGCGATAAAGAAATGAGGGAAGTCGGCGGTTTGTCACACTGCTTGAATATAGAATTTAGGAGGTATCCGCAGGCCTCTGTCCAGCAATTCACTGAAGTTTTTTTCCAAACTGCCCACCGGAGTCACATTTTTCTCTTCTTTAGTTTATATCGTCCCCCGGGTGCTTTTAACGTGACTGTCGCGTTTGTGCTGCTACCACAAGAATCTCTCTCTCCTTTTCACTCTTTTTGTTTTATTGCAATGAAGCAACAAAAGAATGTTTCCCAATTTGGTTTGGATTATATTTGATCCCGATGATTTTTGTCCCTCATGTTGAATGTGAAACACATGTGCTTTGTTTTTTTCCAGTGCAGTAGATTCTTAGCATTTGGTCCTGTCAAGCTTACAGAGAAGAATTAGTTTCAAAATCATGCTTTGCCTGATGGGGCCTTGAATACTTTACTATTGATGTTTTTTCTCATTACTGTTTCTCTTTGGTACAACACTGTTTTAAAAATAGAAGAATTTTAGTGGTGTTTGCCAAGGCGAGCATCACTGTTGTTTTTGCTCATACATATGGTTTGGGATTTCAACAAACCCTCACGTTTACGTATTAAACTTTGACGTATGCAACCTCAGGATGTGTGACTTGAGGACAGATGTCCAATTACGTTTATAAAGTTACTGTATTACAGTTTTTGTGACTTTTCTTATGTGCTTTTGTCATTTTTTTTATTTACCCATGTCACTATAAAGATGAATTCATTTTTATTTTCGTCTTAGTTTATTTTTAGTTAATAATTTGTGTGCCACAACTAAAGCTTATTTCATTCGCAACATTTTTGTTTGTTTGTTTAGTTTTTCAAATAATATTTAGGCCACTATTTTATCCCATTAAAATGAACAGAAGTGTTTTAAAGGGGTCATATGACACAGCTAAAACGAATATTATGGTTTGTTTTAGATGTAATGCTGTGTATACACGATTTAAGGTTCAAAAACGCTGTATTTTCCACATCCCGTGCATGTTTGTATCTCCTCTTTGCCCCGCCTCTCTGAAACGTGCAGATTTTTAACAAAGCTCATGGCTCTGAAAAGCGAGGTGTGCTATGATTGGCCAGTTATCCAGTGCGTAGTGATTGGTCGAAAACTGTAAGCGTGTGACGGAAATGTAACGCCTCTTACCATATTTGGAACATCAGGTTCCTCTTCAATTGGACTGACAGGTACGCCCACCTTACTTGCGTATACATTTGGGCGGTCTTAGTCAAATCAGACCACCAACTGAGGTAGATTTGTGGGGGTGTGGTTACACGAGGCATTTCAGGCAGGTCTGGGTGAGCATTCGCTTTTACATAGAATTCATCTTTTGTTCCCACACTTTCATTTTTTCACTTTTACGTGTCTAATACATGCATGGGCAACTTATAACACCCCAAAGACACAGAAAAGCATGTATTCGCGCCATATGACCCCTTTAATACTTTTAGCTAATCAAGTAATCAATTTTCACTTGCGGTCAATATAAATCTGTTAATGTGGTCTGTTTCCAAAAATCTTTGCTTTCAGAGTTTTAGACTTTTCATTTCTCTTTTGGAGTTTTTATCTAATAGTTTACCAGTTGGAAACACAGTAAAGATATGGTCGCCAAGCAATCTTTTAGGTTAAACAATATTTGTGAATTGTTCATGATGCAGTATTTCTAATGTGAGTGTAAGTGGTGTACATGTACACAAGACTACAGTTTCAGTTTCTGATTGACACTTGAAACACATGATACGTCCCTGAAGACGTGAAACTGGAAATTTCCAAGGGCCGTTAATAGTGCAGACATGTAAACTAAAGGGCCAAAAATGACTCGATTCAGCAGATTTTACCGACATCTGAGCGTTCTTCTGACTCTGGGGACGAGAGTAAGTTTTCATCAAATAACTGAATTTATATCGATTCCTGCCACATTAGCAGTTTAAAGCTCCTGACGGCTCGAGAGGTTTCTGAATGATTCTGTTTGAAATAAGAATGCAGAATATTCAGACGCAAATCCCTTCTGTCTGCATATCTGAATAAGCACAGATTTAAATAGACCCTGCGTCCGTTCAAGGGGTTATTTACCACGTCTGCAGGAGGTTGCGTGTTCTCAGAGAGAGGTCACATGGGAAGCCGCGATTGGTTGTTAGCGCAGTGGGTGACGTGCTCTTCTCTGTTCACATGTAGAACGCTTTGTAGGAAAATTAATTAAAGCACGCTTTGCTTTTAAGTCATAAGCTTACATGTGTTTTTGTGGGGGTTGACATTGTCTGTTTTGAGATTATGCAAGCTTAGTGAGTGATTGAACGGCATTGTGGGTAAACACTGAGTGCAGTGTGACACAAGGAGATGAATGCGCGTCAATAGCCCGATTTCAAGGCCTGGATGTTTGATGTAGGTTATTGACGAGTTTCATATTCACCCGTCGGAGCCGCATCTCCCACCATATGCATTTATAGATTTCTAATACATTTCAACTCAGATTTTTAATACCGGATGGTGATTCTAGTCGGTTTTGCAATGGGAGGGGTGCAGATCAATGCCAACGATTCTTACCCACAGCCACCCGCGCAAACCACAAGAGAAGCAAATCACGGTAACGTCCTCAACGCAAAAACCGAAGCTCCGCGCTGGGCCGAACTGTCCTTACGCTCAAGGTGGTATGCAGAAATTGCTTTTGTCGGAGGTGGGCATCGGTTATTATCGTGTGTGTGTAAGCCGCTCCGCTGGGATGGAGTAATTAGGATCCTGACATGGCATGGGCGCGCGAGCTGAGCGAATAAAAAATGAAGGCAAATGAAAGCAAATTCCTCTGAGGAGGGAGAGGAGAACTCGCCGCACTCGCGCCGCTAATTTTCTAGAGCTCCTAGTTAGATTCATTTCATTTCTCCCAAATGAGCAAAGCGCCGAGCCCGGCGTTTGATGGCCTCCCAATAAATGGAATGAAAAAGCGACACATCTTTCTGTTGATTCGCTTGTTTATTATCAAGGGTAGCTTTGATTGAGGAGCGGTTTACATTCATGCAATCGTCTGACCTTTCTAGAGGGATCTGCCGAGCAGGCGGCGGAGAACGCGCGACCGGCGCGCTTCATAAAGCGCTGAGAAATGAGCGAAAAATCAAAGCCGTCTGTTGGAGATTTTATTGGCTTTGCCTCTCCGCCGCCTCGTGTTTTGCACAATAACTGATCTCAGTCGAGCCAATGTAGCCAATTTTCTCAAGCACCGAGCAGAAATGCATATTTTTTGCCATCTGATTTGAAAAAGCGATTCCTAATCACTTCTTGAAACAAACACAACACTCTCTGAAATGCAAAGACGCCAGTTTGAAGCATCTCTTTATTGCGCTCTTATTGATTAAACCACTTGACACTGTCCAATTCTGAAGTGGTTTAATAGTTTTGCGAGTTCTGATTTATTGTAATAGTTTTTGAAGTTGGATCAATGATGTTGAGGTTATTGTTTTTGTAGATGGTGCTGCAGTAATATCTAATGTAATGTTTTCACTTTGTCTTGATGTTTTCTTCTTTTGTCAACAGGTAGAGGTCCAACAAAGTCATCGAGAGGCCCAGAAAGATGTTCTGGATCAGATGAAAGTTAAACTGAAGAGTCAACAGTACAGCCCGAACAGCAGAAGTATTGACTTCACCCGAATGTCCAAATCTAGCAGGTACAGTGAGAAATTGAATTGTCTTGGCCACGCCAATTCCAAAGCAATGCAAGTTTTGCGGCAAAACAAATGTAACATTTAATGTAAAATCTATTTATGTAAAAAGTAGGGCTGTCAAACGATTAATCGCGATTAATCGCATCCAGAATAAAAGTTTGTGCTTACATAATATACTGTATGTCTGTGTACTGTGCATATTAATTTTGTATTTATAAATACAAAAACATACACATACTTGTATATATAGGAAATATTTAAATGTATTTATTTATATTTACCAATAACTGAAATTCTATATCGACGTTTATTAATTGTTATATTTAATATTTTTCTTAAAAATATGCATTTATGTGTATGTGTTCATAAATACAAAATGAATATGCACAGTACACCGACATATATTAGGTAAACACAAACTTTTATTCTGGATGCGATTAATCACGATTAATCGTTTGACAGCCCTAGTAAAAAGACATAAATTAATGTTCAACATTGTGTGAAAAAGTAACACATTTTTTTCCATTTAGCGTGATCATATGGAGTGGAAACACCTTACAATGAGCTTTAATTTGTTAACATTAGTTTAAATTAACAATTCTTCTACAGCAACATTTCAGCATTTGCTTATACATATTTAAAATCAATTGTTGTAACTGTTAACCGAACAAACAAAGAGCAGTTGTATTGGTATAAACGAACACTGACAAAGATTTAAAAATTGCTATAAAAATATTACATACAGTATCTAAAAAACTGTAAAAAAATATATAAAATTGTCATTGTTTGTTCATGTTAGCTAATGCATTAACTAATGTTAATGTATAAAACTATATTGTAAAGTGTTACTAGTGTAGTATTAAAAAAAAATCATTTTTTTATGTATTTTACATTTTATTGTAAATATATTATTGTAATTCTATTTTAATTCAAATTCATATTATTGTTCTGCTTGTTGCAACTTTTAAAAATATCCACAAAAAGAGGCTTTTGTACAAAATGTTTGTGGATGATGACCAACTACATGCAGGCGAGCCATTTTTGTTTGCAGTATGCATGAGCCGTCTGAGTCTCAGACTATACATGCCAAGTACTGAAGTGCATTTTTGTTTTTAGACTTGGACGTTTTGTTGTCGCACATCTTGCTCATTTATCCACCGGTCTATTTTAGGGACTTGATATAACCTTTCTCTAATGCTCTTTAATGCAAGTCTTTCTGTAACCTCGTAAAGAACCCATTATTGTTTTTCCCTTTACTAAAATGACTCGTCTCTTCCTCTCCGAGAGCCATTTGCTCTCTCTCTCTCCTGATCCAGTAAGAGTCCCGAGTGTTAACCGTAGAGTCCGAGCCAGACTGCTCGCCTTGGCTTTGAATCAAACATCATTTTAATCCCTTTAAGCTTCTCGTTGTAATGATTTATTTTGCGGTAAAAAACCCATAATGATCCTTTGAATTTTAATGATGGGCTGCCTGCTCAAGGATTCATTGTTTTGACTCTTTGGCCCTTACCTTTGCATGGAAACATGTCTTAAGGGAAAAGCTGTCGAATTGGATGGCTTTCGGTGCCTCTCTACTTCATCAAGGGTTGACGGCCCACCGACGCTGCTCCCAGGTACCTGATACAGACGGGACGCCTGCCATTCAGTTATCACAAACCCTCTGCAGGACGAGATGAGAAACATAACAGACAGCGATTTAAAGGAGATGTTAAGTCTCCTGCATTAGGCGCCAGGGATTAGCACTATAAATTAAAGAGCTCTTTCTATAAAACTGTCACTTCATATGAGATGTGAGGGGTGTCAATATAGCTGGCCAACCTTTCCCGGTGAGGCTCAGGGGTGAAGTGTGCGGCTCCGATGATGAATTGAAACACCTCCCCCTGTTAGGAGGACGGCGGCGGGGCTGTGCGGTGGCCGGGTTGACGTTAAATGGATTTGAAAAGAAAGCAAGATGGAGAGGTATCCATTTCTGTCTGGCATTTGTGTCAGTCCGGTGTTGATCTGGTTGAGTTGGTATTAGGCGGCTAACATGGAATGCTTGTTGACAAACCGCTCTCTGCAGGTGGGAGAATCTCACGAGACCTGCCAAGAACATGTCCATCCACACTGAAGTGTACTTTAGTGTTTACTATAGTAAACTGTAGTAAATTGTAATATACTGTAGGAAATTGTAGTTATTGTTTTGTAAATGTATACTATGTATACTATAGGATTCTGTGGTGTTTACTATAGTAAATTAATCAACTGTAGGAAATACTGTAGTATATTATATTTACTATAGTACGCTTCAATAATACTTAAACTATAGTCAATTGTAATATACTGTAGGATATTGTAGTAATTATTACATTTTGTAAATGCATATTATAGGATTCTGTGGTATTTACTATAGTAAATTAATAAACTGTAGCAAATACTGTATTTATTATATTTACTATAGGACGCATCAATAATACTTAAACTGTAGTAAATTGTAATATACTGTAGGATATTGTAGTAATTATTACATTTAGTTAATGTATACAATAGTATTCTGTAGTATTTACTATAGTAAATTGATAAACTGTAGTAAATATTTATCATATTTACTATAGCACGCTTCAAAAATACTGTAGTATCTAAGAATTTTATTATCGAGTTAACATTAAAGTTTTCTATCAAGTTACTGAAGTATACTATAGTAAATAAATACTAATACAGCAGTCACAAATATAGTAACGAGAGTGTTTGCTATAGTAAACTGCAGTAAATTGTGATATACTGTAGGATATTTTGTTAATGAATACTATAGTATTCTGTGGTATTTACTATAGTAAATTGATAAATAGTATACCTATTTATCATATTTGCTATAGTACGCTTCAAAAATACTGTATCTAAGGGTGTTTTCACACCTAGTGCGTTTGAGCCCTCCAAAAGCTCTCGGAGCAGTTCAGCGTGTATATGTGAACAGTCCAAGTGATCTCAGACCCCCCTGTCGGTACACGATCCGGGATGCCTGCACGATCCGTTCTGCACATGCGCGTAATTACGTAGTAAACCACGTCACGGTTTCCCTACACTATTGGTATCACGCATGCGATGAAACACTTGACGGCCAGGCGGCACAACTGCCGGCATATTTTTGTAGGCTACATTGTGTTTTTCATTTAACAGTTCATGGCGGGTCTATTTTGATGTTTTATGTATCTTACGCTATGCATTACGATGTGTTTACGTGGTTGCTAATCCAAAATAATAAAGGAGTTGTTACATGAACATACACGATTTTGGTTACATGTGGAATAATGCAAACCTTCAGTTTCCTCCATCTCCCCTTTGCGATTCATTGCTGTATGGCATTAGGCCTACTTAACTTGCTGTGTTTCGATCTGAGGTCCGTAGTATTGTCAAAGCCGGTTTGTGTCTTGTTTTTATTAAAAGCTGCTAATATTAGTTAACTTTAAATTGAGTAATTTTGTATTAGTATGGGTCTATATAGGCTAATATATCTATCTATATAATCTAAACGAGGACAATAAACCCTCAAAAGCAAACTCTGTTGCTTACTGTGAACACCAAAAGGACTGAGGTAATTTTCGGCTAGTTCCCTTACTTGTTGACTTTAAGTGAAAGGGTTTTGGTTCTTTTAAAACGAACTATATGTGAAAACACCCTAAGTATTTTACTATTAAAGTTTACTGTAAAGTTACGGAAGTTTACTACAGTAAATACTAATACAGCAATCATAAATACAGTAATGAGAATAAAAAAATTATAAATGATATGGTCACAAAATAGACATAATTTTCATAAATCTTTATAATAAAATGTAATTTCAGTTTTTTGTCTTTGATCTTGTATCACCTGTACATAAAATCACCCCTCAGGTAAAAGATTCACTCTACAAAGGAGTTTTAAAGGTATTGTAAGCTATTGTGCTGACATCCAAAACAAGCCAGAGAAAATGATGCTGACAGACCGAAATCCCACGATGCACGTCTGCTAAATGGATCTCACATTTTTTCTCCCGCTTGTTTTCCGCTATTCGTCGTTAATGTTGTTTGGATGCCCCGAGAGCTTGTTTTACAAGCATTTAGATTTATGTTACTGAGGGGGGTAAAACAAGTACGAGAAACAATACAGTATGCAAGAATACAGAAACATGCTTGTCTGTTTAACTGGCAAACAGCATATTGAGTTTTAATATCAATCGGAGAGCGCGGTGCCTAAGGGAGTTTTCACACTTATTCTGCGCACATCTGACTGTTTCTAATTTGCTGCCTTCGCCGTTTTGTCCTGATCAATGTCTTGCGTACAAACACAGATAAAATTTTCATAAATTCCCCAACGTCGTTTTGTTTAATCAGCGCCTGCTTGGAAATGCAAATTTGCTTGGAAATGCTAACCGCTCATACTAGCATTCGATACCCCTTTCCTCTTTCCTCTGTGCCCGCTCTGAATGGAAATAAAATGTTGATTTCGCTATTTGTGTACTTTCATTCAACGCTTTTTTTGTCATTCGCAAACGTAAGATAGGAAAATGGTGCTAGTTTGACACAACTGTCAGGGTGCTCGTCACGTTGCGCTACTACAAAACGCTTCTCAGGCTAATGTTTATAAACATGCTGCCGTCCTGCTGAGGTGAATATCTAAACACAGACCCTTAATATGTTTGTGCGTGTGTACTGAATGTGCTTCTGTGCTTGTTTTAGCTGTTATAAACATACGCACGTTCAATAAGTCCTCGTACCGTTTACGATATTTGATGGGGTTGCACCACAGAGCTCACGGCAGTTTTGAGGAATGAGGAGGTGAAGTCATGTTTAATTAAGATGTTCTGGCTCACGAGCTGTCACTCACATTGCGGGTTAAAGATCCCTTGTGCTCTCCGACCCTTTTCACACTTCACGTACCCACAACGCACTGCGCCTCGGTGCACCACCACTAACCGGCTAGTGTAATTAACTCAACTTGTCAAATATTCACCCGGTGAAATATGGCCATACGCGGCCTCTCTAGATTTTGCTAATCTCAGTTAAAGATATTCATATGTATGCTTTTTTAAAAATGTTCTCTTTTCATCCAGCCTATCAGAGTTTGAGGCCGAGTACCAGGAGCTCTGGGATTGGCTGATGGACATGGAATCCATAGTGACTGACAGCCACGATCTGATGATGTCAGAGGAGCAGCAGCGTCATTTGTATAAAGTAAGTGGGTCTTAAAGTTTTGTGCTGAAAGGTTGCGGAAAGTAAATATAGATGGTTTTAAAGCAACTACATAAACGAACGTTATGCTTTTGTGGCCCGAACTTAACTTCCAGTACACATCCACAAAGAATAGAGTTCCTGTAGATTATTTCTGAAAACAAGCAAAAGAAATAACAAGTAAATTACATTAGCTAGGAAGTTTAAAGTATGACTAACCAGTATTTTTGGAGGTTACCAGTAAAAGATTCAACAATTCAGCAATTTTTTATATGATAAAATTAACATACAATAAAATGTTTATTTAATACAATGATTATGCAATAAACTATTAATATAAAATAATGTTAATATAAATTGATGAAAATATAAATAGTAGCCAGACCGATAAACAAACACAGATCGGAAGTTAACTTCAGGCCAGGCGAAAGTTTCGAGTTTCAAGTTTTGTTGGATAAAATGATAATTATTAAATAAAACTAAGAGAATCCATGTCAACAATTTCAGTGTTGCTTTCTTTTTTTTTAACTTGGAAACGATGGTGAATTATAGACGGTAGGATTTCTCAAATGACTCGTGACTTTCAATCCCTTTAAACCGGTTTAGCAGATCTCGGTTGAATATTACAATAAAGCCGTCTAGATTAGATCATTGTCTTGCATTTCAATCTCTTTGTCCTTTCCCGGAGCTCGACCGTCACTTTAACACGTTTCAGTAAAAGTTCGCGTTGGAGAAACGAGAGCGAGGAAAAATAAAGTAGAGGGAGTGCGGAGGAGAGATAATACTTCACCCTGTTTACAGTCCATGAATTTTTATTAGTCTCAGATAAAGTGGCCTGTATTGTGTTAGGTCAATACGTGTGTTCATGATTTAAACAAGCTGATTTCTCCTTCGGTATTGATTGCGTGCCCACCTTCGCTAATAAATATGTACTGGGCTACTATGTTAGTTATCTGGGTTTTTTTTTTGCGAGGTTCGCTGCATTATCAGGACTGTACTTTGGATTGATCTGGAGAGAGGTTCGTGTGTACATGGGCCGGGTTATCGCGGGGGAAGCAAAAAGCCGTGAGGCATAGAGCGTAAATCAGCCTCATTTAGCCGTTCTTTATCGAACTGAATCCGACACTCTTCATCCTCCAATTGCTCCGAGCATATGGCATATTTCAAAAGAACAGATTGTGAATCATAAAGAAATGAAATTAATATCCAGCCCCCCCACCCACCCCGCCTGGTACTGGAAACAGCTCCCTAATGATGAAAGAAATGGCAGCGAGCTAGCGCCACCCCACCCCTCCTCTAAACCTGCAGAGGTCACGCTCAAGGTCAGAACTAATCTTCCCTCTCATCGGCACGCTGACCCCGACATTAGTCATATCTTACAGTAAGAGAACTGAGGAAATATAGTTTCCTATATTATAATAATAAAGACGGTTCTCACGTCTTTAGTTGGCCGTAAAGAGAGACGTTTCGTTTCAGTGTGCTGGTGTGCAGATCTTGTATGCAGTTGATCACTTCAGATAAAAGCTAAATGCATAAATGCAAGTTATAGTCACAGAAATACTCCCTACTTCTCATTGTTGTTGAATATTTGTGTCAAGCATCACTCAGATGTTGGCTTGTTAGCAGTTCATGCATGGAAAACATTCAAAACGTCTCGTTCTGAGCACCTTCATCACACACCGACATGCCGAGCACATCTCAGTCTAATCTAACACGCGCTAATGCGCTCGATGATCAAAGCCGACTGCAGCCAAACTTTCCCCTCGTTTCTCATCCACGCTGCCCTGCAGATGTTCGCGTTTGTTTATTCAGAGAAAGAGAGTCACACCTCTCAGCTTTATGAGGTATCTGTCTTTTTGCATGCGAAATCAAAAGTCTGTCGTGAAACATTTTCCCCATGTGACCCTGTTTGTTGAGCTACGTGATCTGTCAAAACTTGTCAAAAGTAACTTAATTTGCTGTTTGGAGTCGCAGCTCTTTAAACTTGATCTTGTGTGTTTTGATGGCTCTCTCCCGCCGAGCTGGTTTATTTCACAAAAAAATTAAGCATAACGACAATTTAGCCTATTCAGGTCTATACTGTACAATGCTGTTATTTATTCTCAAAGGAGACTCTCTACACTGAAAAACAACTAGTAGGTTTAACTAGACTTCATTTTTTAAATTTACTTACCACAATTTATTTTTAGCTAAATTTACACTACCGGTCAAAAGTTTGTGAACATTTGAGTGAAATGATTGTCATTATAATAAAAAGGTTTTTATCTGAAGGTGTGTGCTTAAATGTCTGAAATTAGTTTCATAGACAAAAATCGAATTGTGCAAGTATAAACTTGCACAAATGACGTTGAAATGGATGACTTATGAAATTATCTAAATAATGAAAAAAGAGCAGCCAGTAAGAGCACAGAATATATGGGAACTCCTATAAAATTGTTTAAAAAGCATCTTGTTGTGAACAGTGTTGGGTAAGTTACTCTGAAAAAGTAATGAATTACTAGTTAGCAATTACATATTCAATAGTGTAATTAGATTACTGTACAAATTACTCTCTCCAAAAAGTATTTAATTACTTATTACTAATTACTTTCTATGTCCTATATCAACCTTGATTAGTTAAGTGATTGAAGGATAGACATGAAATGGCTTATTTAATTCATTCAAATAAATAATATTAAACTGCATAAAGAAGTTTTAACTGACTAAAGTATTACAAATGTGAGAATTATACATTAAAGCAGGAATTTTAAAGTTAGACTTTGAATTTTGATGTCAGTTCCACCATTGCACACACATGTATTACACAGAGTATTTAGTTTAATTACATCAAAAGTAACTGTAATTAAATTACAGGAAAAATATCCCTTACTTTACTTTTCCAAGGGAAAAGTAATTAAATTACAGTAACTAATTACTTAGTAACTAGTTACACCCAACACTGGTTGTGAAACCCCAAGAAAATGGCAAGAGAACATTTCTGCAAAAAAAGTTTTATTTTTTGTTTCGATTTTGTCAAAACATAATCCACATAATTCCCTTTGTGTTATTCTACAGTTTTGATGAGTTTACGGTTTTTCTACAATGTGGAAAAAATATAAGTGAGTAAGTGTTCAAAAACTTTTAAAAACACAAAAAATGAGTTCCCCCCCGTAGCCTATAGTTCTGTAGGTTCTCCATAATTGAAATGTATTATTATTTTTTTTATTATTATTATTTGTCAATATATTTATTAATAATACTTATATATATGAATAGGTTTATTTAAGTTTGGTATTTCTTTTAGAAATACTGTAACTCTGTATGTGTTTCACAAAAGAAAGAGATGGGTTTGGTAAGATGTGATGAAAACGCTTTGGTTCTTAATGGTCTAATATACACTTAAATATACACTTAATATAAATCCTTATATTTTTCATTTGATTTTGGTACAAAACATGACCCGTGCTTGTACTGACAGCTTCGTACAAACACAGCTGGATTTCTATTGGCAGGAAAGGTCAGGAATCCTCGTTTTTTGTTGTTCCTTTGTGATGGAGCACGGATGTTTTCAGACTCTTTCACGTGTGTCAGGAGTGTAAAGGCAGTGGAACAGACGTGTGTGTGTGTGTGTTTTGGTGGAGCGACAGAAGCTGTGTGTGAGTGTGACACATTGCTGCTTTATGGTGCCGGAGCAGGTGGTATTTAATGGGAATCACAACATCACAGCACCTTTTCCTGCCTCCCTCCCTCTCTCTCTCTCTCTTTTACCTTCCATCTCGTTCTTTGTGTCTTCCCTTTTAATTTTTTCCCCTGAACATTTTAGTACTCCGTATCAAGACCTAGTGAGGTTGTTTTTGTTGTCTTCATAGGTCTTAATGTCCTAAGCAAACCGACATTACAGTACGTGAACTTCACTACATTGATGATGCCTTAAAATACAACTACAACAAGGCACCTTCAAAGACGTCTGTATATTCCAAACAATTGTGATATCCAAACACACAAATGACTCTTTCCCCATCTTAGGACTCTTTCGAAAGACGTTATGTGCTGAATATTGTGCAGATACTGTTGGGTGCACCTGCACGCGTCATTACCCTCGGACACACAATCACTGCGGTCTCATACAGCACTATAAACACACACACACACACACACATATATACACTGTCAATGGCCTCAGTAAGTACGTGCTAATGTAGGTAATCACTAATGGACATTTTCTGAGTTTGATTGCATTGTTTGTTTATCTTGTACTGTTCCATTACGCCCGTGTTCTTGTGTCTCTTCTGGGCCGGTATGCTTTCTATAGGGTAAATAAATTCCTCCTCTCTCCGTCTCTGGCTCACTTCGTCTGGAAAGTTTCTTTAATGCTTTAGTGTCTCTTCTGGTCTCCAAGGCAACCGTGTCACTTCATAAAGTAAACAGTTTTTTTGGTCATCACAGGACATGTACTGTACACTTTGGGCAGGAGCGATGTGACAGTGTTTTCATCATTAAAAATCATTTGCAGCTTGATTAGACGGTGTATCGTTTATATTACATTAAAGTATTGATATGTAAAAAATCTTGTGGGAGTGAAAGTGGGAGTTGTGTGTTTGGAGAGAGAGAGAGAGAGAGAGAGAGGGGGGGGCTTGTGAGCTCTTGACAGATTTAAGGAGTCTTTCTTTCTTTCCATTCATCATCTCACCTTTCTTTTTCTTGTTTTATTTTCTTTCTATTTCATTATTTCTGTTTGTCTGTACTCTTTCTTTCCTTCTTCCCTTCTTTTTTTCCTTTCATCTTTCTGTTCATCTTTGCTCTGTCTCGCGTTCCTATTTATTGTTTTATTCTGTCTCTTTCATTTTTTCTCTTTATCACTATCATTTTTTTTCTGTGGTTGTCAATAACTGAATTTTATTTGGAATGTATTATGTCCCAAAAAAAGTATTATATTATATTTCTATTAAATTTATATTAGTAGGAGCCTAGAAGGAATAAAATTGAGTAAATGTTATTGAAAAGTGTTACTGAATGTTTTTAACTCTAGTAAAATTAATAGTTTTGGTTGAGTTTTATTTTAGGTTTTATAAAATTGTGGAAGATTTGTCTATTTCTGAATTAATTTTTAAATAGTTATTTTCAAAATACATTTTCTTTCTTTCTCTTTCTCTCAATTTCAAGTTAAGTGTGCTTTATTGCCATGACAAAATGTACATTCGTATTGCCAAAGCATTAATATATATGTTAATATATGAAAACAGAAATAGAGTATTGTTTTTTCTTTTTCTTTTTTTGTGATTTTATTGATTATGTGTTTGCGGAATTGGGGAGTTGATATGTGTAATGTTTATGTCAATGTATTGAACCATGCCACCAGTGTCAAAGACAATTTTCCGCTCTGTGACAAACAGAATGGACAATAAAGTTAATCCAATCCAGAGTATAGTTTAAACAAAGATTTACAAAAGTAAAATATACATTTAAGTTGCAGAATAAAGGGATATAATAATATCATGTTATGTACATAATATATTGGAAACATCATGTCAGGGCAGATTCATTGTTTTCTCTGTTGTTGTGACAGGCAGACACATATTGTGCAGCTAACACACAGCAGTCCTTGTGTTCTCCTAACGCCTGTTTCTGATCACTTGACAGACTTTCAAACGTCTGGTGTGTGGACTTGATTTTTCCATAAAACATGGAAAAGCTCGCTCTCTCTCTACCTAATTTTCCTCCATCCTTTCTTACCCCATGCGTTCCTGTACTGTATGTGTATGTGTGTATACACCAGATGGCTGCTCACGATGCGTACAGGCATTAAAAAAGCGAGATACATTCCACAGGGGAGAGATGCAACAAGCCTGTGATACTGGGATCAAGCTCTGCCCCTGGTCAAAGTGCTGTTCTAAGATCAGTCGTGACCGCCAGACCGCCCCTCCCTCCCTGGCAATCAACATTAGGCGTGAATAAAGACCGCGGCTCTCCGCTCCGTGTCTGTTAGACCGGCCAGATTTATGCGCAACGTGAAGATCTGATGCAGAGAAATGCGGTTTGTCAGGAGAGACAGTCATACAGTCCTCACCCCCCATGAATTATTGAAAGGAGGGATAGAAGCGAAGGAGGAGACACCTGGAGAAAGTGGAAAGGATGACAGAAGGTGAGGAGTAACATCAGAGAGACGGAGAGGGATGCAGACAGGGAAAGGGAGAAAGAGAGAACGATAGACACCACACTAGCTGTCTTAAGGCCCTGGTTTCTGCAGAATGCCTTTACCAGGGTTGTGTAATAAATAATGTGCCATGTTCTGCTGCCTCTGTTCCTTTACAAGGTCTCCAGCTCCTCAAGCAAATGTTTTTCTGATACCTAGACTGTCGATGTAAAGGTTGACGTCATGGCCCTCCATGTAGCATGTGCGCTAAGAAGCCGTACTGAAGCTTATTGTGTGGCACAGATTGAAAATCATCTCGCCTCATGACGAGTCTTGCCAGGTTTGGCATCAGCGATATCAAACGGCTGTTGTAGTAAACATGAAATTTAGCACTTGTGTCGAAATATGGGTCATTTTTGGGTGAACTGTCTCTTTAACTGAGGTCACAGAAGAGCTTTGTCCATTGTTCCCGGGCTGCGCCTTTAAATCCCTCTCAGATGGATTACATATCCATGAATATTCAGCTTTTTTGTGGTTTGTAATTGGCTGGCGTGTGATGTGGGGTCGTTCGGTCCCCCCGCAGCGTCTCTCAATGTCTCTTCTCAGATGCTCCCTCATGAGGCATGGTTGAAGGGAATTACGGGTGTGCGTGTGGTGTTTTGTGTGTTAAAATGAGAAGGTTTGCTGTCTCTGTGTGCGCGAGTTGTTATGGTGGTGCCGGCTGGGGCCTGTGGCTCTTTCTGCAGGACGCTGACTAATTACAGCGCTAATGCAGGACACCCCATTGGTACACACTCATTCAGCACGACCACACACACACTAACACACACCTGCTTTATTTGCCACCCTCCAAAACTGAATTACTCAGGCATGCACACAGACAGACAGACACATGGGTAGTTTACAAATAACATAGACATTAACTTTTTCTCTTTTTGAAGTTTTTCATTATTTTAAATGAGCTTTTTTAGTTTTTTTAAAAAATTAGTTTTTTCATGGCCTGCGGCTGAATTTTTAAAAATGTGACTATTTCACATTGAGTTTGTTACAGTTGCATTTATAATTGTTATTAATTGGCGAAATTATTTTTAAGTCAATTTTAGACAAAGGACGTCGGACAGTACTGTACAAAATGCCTTCATACCACACACACATACAGTACACACATACAGCACATACATGCAGATTACAGACACACACACGCACACACAGAGATACACACACACACATGTACATTCAGATCACACACAGTTTCACACACACACACACACACACACACACACACACACGCGCACACATACTTGCATATGTGGTTTACGAGGACTCTCCATAGACGTAATGATTTTTATACCGAACAAACTGTATATTCTATTACCTAACTCTAACCCCTAACCCTAACCCTAATATCACATAAAACCTTTGTCTTTTTTTCTTTTAAAAAAATTATCATTTAGTATGTTTTTTAGGCATTTTAGTTTACGAGGACACAGGAAGTGTCCCCGTAAACCATGTTTACGTTGTTATAGACATGTTATTACACAGTTTTGTGTCCTCGTAAACCATGTATACAAGCACACACAGTTTCACACACACGTATACGCACATACACGCAAACACACACACACACACACACACACATACGCACACACACTCACTCACTCTGTAAAGTAGGACAGACATAAGTCTTGCTGGGTTCAAGTGACGTTTGCATAAGCAAACTCCAAAGTAAATTTTGATATATATTAAGTGTGTGTATGTGTGCATCCTAACAGACGACAGGCTTCATCATTTAATATCTATTGAGATAGAGACACGTTTATTTGCTGTGGTGTTGCCATAACAACACTTGAATGGAGTTTTTGTGACTGGCCAGCGACTTCTTTATGGTCCTTATGGACAAGCTAATGCATTACCTCACTTAATGATCGGTCATGTGATGAAACAGGCAAACAATCCCATAGATTTACATTAAAGAAGGGACCCAAGTCATATTCACAGACCAGCAGTGATTCCGGAGATGCACAGCTCTGCATGTTTTTAAGTCTTCTTATTTACCACCTGATTGAAATCATTCAGAGATTCATCAACTGAATCCGTCATATGAGAGAGATATAAAACGTGAGTATCAGCGGAGTTTGAACCATTGACATATAGTGTTCGGGCTCTTTTGATAGTGTTCTAGCAACCACCTGATTCTGTTGAGTTTTGTCTGTTCAGACCGCACCTGTTCACACCAACCGTCTTTATTCTTCATGAACTCAAAACTCAAGAAACACGAGCAGCCAATAGACATGAGTGTTGTTGCCAACGTTTTTATGAGCGCTGACAGGCTTGAAGTCAACCAGCTGGTCAAATATATGCTCAGAGTTTGATTCCCAGAGATGCTGCTGCAGGAGACGAGAGAACGGGAGGAGAGAAAGAGGGAAGAAGCAAGAAAAAGAATAGAAAAATAGAAACGGACGAGAGAAGAGAGAGAGATGAAAGAATGAGAGAAAATAGGAAAGAATGTGAGGGTAGGATAGAATGAGAGGACGAGAGGAGGGGGAAAAGAGAAGCGGATGAGAAAATTGGAAGCAGAAAAGAGAGAAAGAGACGAGAGAGCAAGGAGGAGAGAAAGAGTTGAGAGAACGAGAGGCAGAAATACATGACAGTTGAGATTGTCATGTATTGATTGTTGATTGTCATGTCATGATTGTTGAGATGACAAAATTAGAGAAAGAAATGAGAGAACGAGAGGAGAGAATAGAAACAGACGAGAGAACGAGAGGAAAGAAAGAAGGTGATGGTAGGACAGAATGAGAGGATGAGAAAGATGAAGGAGAGAAGATGAGAGAAAGAGAGGCAAAGAGAAACAGATGAGAGAATGGGAAGGAAAGAGGAGAGAGAGATGAAAAAACGGGAAGGAGGAGAACGGAGAGAAAGAGATGGGAAAAGAAGAAGAGGAAGAGAAGGAGATGAGAAAATATGGGGGAAAGAAAAAGATGAGAGAACACGAGCGGCAAGAAAGAGAAGAATATATAGGAGAGAAGAAATGAGAGAACCAGATGAAAGGAGAGAACGAAAGAAAGAAAAATGAGAGACAGAGAGAAGAGAAAGAGATGAAAAAACAAGAAGAGAAAAGGAACGAGAGAACAAGAGGAAAACGGAGAGAAAACGAGCTTTATTTCAGATCTTTATTTCATTATGTCAATGTAATGCATTACACCTCTCAAACCACTAGATGGCACTACCAACATCCCGAGCCCATTAAGAACCAGGTTTTTAAAAACCACACACACACACACACACACACACACACACACACACACACACACACACACACACACACACACACACACACNNCACACACACACACACACACACACACACACACACACACACACACACACACACACACACACACACACACACACACACACACACACACACACACACACACAGCGAGACACTTGCGTTTACTCTCAAACACTTCTTTAGTTTATTCCCTGTATGTAGATGAGAAGAGTTCTCGTCTTCAAAATATATTCAAATCGTGCTTTGTCAATTTCCTTGAGAAAATAGTCAAATTTGTTAGCGTTTCCCCAAATAAATGTTGCATTAGTTTCGGGGTGCTCTGTTCTACAGATCAGACCCTTGAGATAGTGAATCTGAGACGAGATGAATATTTTGTAGTCAGCATTTCGGATGGCGTCCTGTTATAGCCCATGCATTATTCACTCATACAAATATGGCTGTTGACAAGGAGAAGCCATATCATTTACAAGGATGTGAGCTTGGGCGAAATTCACAGCTGGGATTTCGTTCTGAGGTTAATTAACAAAGCCAAGCTTCCAACGTTTCTCTCTCTCTCTCTCATTTTCCGCCAATGTGATTCAGATCATACAGCTGAAATAATGAATCCTGCTTCTCATTGTCTCTATACAATGAACTTTTATAATCAGGATGACAAAGAGAAATCAAATGAATGTGGAATAAGCATTATTATTCGAATGCTTTGGTAAACAAGTTTTGGTGAATTGACAATTCCCATTATAAAACAATTATACATGAACATCATTTTTAATATTGTGTTAATACATATGATATAGTACATTCTCACTCGCCACTCTCTAAAAAACAATAATTTTTCAGTAGCTAGGCGGTAGGAAATTAATCTACATTAGCATTTTCGCCTTGAAGAACGCACTGTGGGGCTTTGGGAAAGTTTACTCACATGAGTTGAAAGCCGAGGGGGCAGGAAGGGGGCGGCGCTCTAATTGTGGGCAAATAGTCTCGAGGCGTTAAGGCTATGGGAGATGAGACGAGAGAGAGACGTGCAGCGATGAGCATGCGGCGATTTACTGCGTCAGTCGGAAAATATAGCAAATAACTCTGTCTTTATGTGCGTTCGGCTGTTCCTTTCAATAGGAGGCATAATGGCATTTTAATGCAGTGATGTCATGTTGGACGGCTGGCAGAGCGCTGTGTTGTTGTCCCGCTTCCCTGTTGTTTCATTGGCTCGTCTCCAGGATGCTGGACCGTCCTCCACAGCAACGGACAGCTCTCGCAGAGAACGGCTCTTTGCACTTGATGTTTTCCTCTCTGACTGCGCTTTGGCTGGGTTTGTGTTTTCTGTTTCATTGAACGGGCGGTGAAATAGACACACACACAAACGCACATCGTGCAGCTGTCACACGCTCATACGAGCAGTGTTATACAACACACAAACAGGAGAGGAGTGACATGACATTGAGATGTATTTCTCAATAAATGTTCAAAAATGTATAAATAGTATCTCAAAGACATCGACGTGGAGTATAAGGTGTTTAAAGATCATCTCTGTGGTTGAAGGTGGTCCTGATGGTGACCGCTCTATGTCCCGACTCATTAGGTGCTGTTGCGTGCCGCAGAAACACACAGCTTAGATTTTACAGACACACGTGTACTCTCAGAGAAGATCTTGAAATGCTTGACCTGGTTGAAGACCCTTGATTGAGAGAAGCTCAGAAGAGGTCACGGAGAAGTGTTAGATGTTAGTGATTCGCAGTGGTGATGCTATGAGAGAATCTGACCGTCTGACTGTGATGTGCTTTGGCTCCAGCGCTGTGGAAAGCCGTAGGGGATTCCTGTCTCACCTGCTGTTTGGAGAGAGTCTCCAGAAACAGTTGCACAGTCCCCTGAGGAACGGAGAGATGGAGCATTAAACGAGTGTACTCCATCCGTCATTACAGCTCGTGATCTGGCCCTCGTGTACCCGACGCACGATTACACCGCCGACGCACCACTGAGGGTTTATTTTTTCCTTTTTATCACATTACACAAATAGTTATGTCCTTTTCATAAAGTGGTGAAATTACATGGCCAAATTTTCAAGAAGCTGTTACAGTACATATTGCAAAACACGATCACATTAAGACGTTTGGTGACTTGGGGATTTTTCTCCGGAGAGACTTTAGGACAGATGTGAGCTGCAGTATATCTTGGTGAATCTCATGTCCAGGTTAAAGAAAATGTAGCCTGTTTTTACGGTTAGATTTTATTTTGTGTTTGATGGCAAACACATTTTCACTTATGCTTTCGTGCAATGCTTTTATTGAAAGTAACTTACGTTTTATTCAGGGTGCATGTTTTCACATCAGATTCTCATGTAATGCATGCAATGCTGTCGAGTTTGTTTTTAATTTGCATCATTACTATCTCAACATTATTAATTATGATTCTTATAAACAAGATGTATTTTACTCTAATAAAAAGAACAACATAAAGAATTTATTTATTTTTACAAATGTTAAGTGAGATCCCGGGGGCAAGGTTGGATCCAGAACCAGTCTCCTCCTATTGCATTGCGATTGGTCGACGCTGGATCCAGTCTCCTCCCACTGCATCTTTTTTGTTGCTCTACCATTTCCGCATTGAGTCGTAACTAAAGTTATTCTTTTGACGGAAAAACAAACTCGCTGAAGACAAACTTTATTTCTTAAGGTATTAACCGTAACATATTTTATTAGATTAAGGTTCAGGGTAGTTTTAACATAACTGTTATCATTACTTACAGGCGTACACTAAATTACGTTTACACTGATAAGAGCAAACGTTGCAACTTAACTCTCCAAACTGCGGCTAAGTGTATAAAGTGGGAGGAGTTGGATCTGGATCCAACCACGCCCCCTGGATATTGTGTTCTGCAGTGAGGACCATCTCCAGGTTTTTGAGTTTCATGAGATTCACCAACATTTGCATAGTGTATTTCACTTTTGCTTGATCTCGTTTGTTTTTCCCCACAAATGTAAACATTTGAGCCACGTTGGGTCTCCGTTTTGTCTCCTGGGCTTTGATAGAGCAACCCCTGAGCAATACAGTTTTCCTTCGGGATATGTTTTGGTCTCTCTTATTTTTCTTCCCGTCTTGTTTTTATTTCATGTCGGTCTCTCTCAGTGGAGATCTGTGGCACGTTGTGGGACGAGCATACCTCTATATGGGCTATCAGATGGGAAACATCCCTCTCTCTCTTAATTTCTTGCTTTCTCTGACCTTCTCTCACAGCTCTTGCTTTTTCTCCCAAACTCTCTCTCTCTCAATCCTTGGTTCAAGACACAAATAAATCTCCATTATTATCACATCGGTCACAAGCAGGCGGCCCAATCCAGCAACTTCAGCTTTCCAAACCCCATTCTGTACTACCGAAATAATTGGAATTAAATTATTAATGAAGGATACTTAAAAAAGATTGTTTTATGATTCGCCATTAGTGAATTTGCTATTCATCATTTATCATTTAAATATTTGTCGCTTGATTTATGTGGGGATAATGCAATATAGGCTCCAATTAACAATACATGCTCTGTGTGATATGATTTTCAGTTAATGCAAATGGAATAAGCAAAAAGAAAGGACGCGACTGCATTCCTCAAATGTAATTTACCCGGCCAGTTCTGCCAATTTTAAATGACATTGTACATTTTAATTCTTGCTCTCTTTTCAAAGGTTTCACACTTATACTCATTGAGCCGAACTGCCGTTCATTTACATGGAAAATTACTTGCCGAGTTGGGATATCCGTCACGTTCACACCTATTTACTTTTTGGAGTTCTAGCAGGGTAGCAGGTTACGGAGAACTCAATACTAACCAACTTCTGTTTGTAGTTTGTAGTAGAAACACTAGAAATTAGCTTGATACCTAAATGAGATCTCAGTTGTTTTATTTAAGTGTCCTGAGCTGTAAAACAGCAAACTCTTGGGCCGTAAAGTTTTCCCCTACTGCGAGCAGCACTGCCGCTGTGATTTCTGGCACCGTGGCTTTATGTTGCAGCCGGGCCGAGCAGAACAGATCTTAGGCCTCCGTTCTCTCCTAAAGCTCTTGGCTGATTGCATTATTCTTGTGTTTGTCTGGTGAAGAAAAATGCCACGCTCAGTGTAGAGAGGGTCAGCGGAGAGATGGGCTTTGAGTATCTTTCCGTGAGAACCCCTCCTCCCCGAACTCACAGCTGAGCTCCAGACCCCGGGCCCCGGATAAATAGTGCCTTTGTTCATCACTCAATGGCATTAGGCATGGGCTTCCTATGGGGGTCACCACCAAGCCTTGTGAGGGGGCAGAAGGAGAGGCTGAAAAAGAACAACACGTCTCAACCATAAACTTCAAGCGGATCAGCGCGAGAGGGCCAACGTTACTTGTGGTGTGATGATAACATTAAATCAATATAAAATTGATACAATTCAATATGGCTAATTTCTAAGGAGTTAAAATATTATATATGATCAAAATATTATGTATTATAAATATGTTATATTTTGTATTAAGAAAAAACATCCACACACAGGATGTGACATCATTTTCTAAACAATGTATTTCCCCAAAATAACTGTTATGTGAAATTTCTTTATACATTTGACATGTATAGATACAGTAAAGTAACATGCAGTTTTATGTTTCAAACAGAGATGGCGCTATAGAGGCAAATGATACAGACTACAGCTTTTATAGTCCTGAAAATAGGCTTTATTTTGATCAAACGGGGTGTAATTTGTGACCCATACGTTGACCCAAATGAAACCGTAAGCTTGGTAAGCATACGGCGAGCTCGTAACAAACCATCCAGATCTTTTTTGCATAATAAATCTTCCAGAGTTAACATCCTGGTTGTATAACTTTTTTTTATTTCTCATTGTGACTAGTAATCTGTGTAACATGACAAGAGACGAGTGAATATCTCAAATTCCTCTGCGCTCTGTATTGTTTTGCAGATTGCTGGCTATTATAACAGCGAGAGAGAGCGCATTCCCAGAATCCCATGGGCTAACATTTTTGCGGTTGTGAGAGCGTGACATCGTTTTTTCTGCGCTCAACTTTTTCTTGTCGTCGTGAACGATAGCATTGTCTGCGCAATTTGTTGCCACTCATCGCATTTTGACAACATTTTTGAAGTGTATTTTGTCCCCCGTCCCTTAAGAAAGCTCCTGATGCCAGCCGAGGTCTGGAAAGGCTGGTGGAAACTCTCCTGTGTTCCTCTCTGACCACACAGTGACTGCCCACCTTGTTCTTAAACAGAGAGAAGAGAGCCCGGTAAAAAAAAAACGAAAAGCGCTCGACTCAATACCAACGTTCTAAACCAGTTGTAAAATGGCTTATTCTTCCAGTCACCATGGTGACAATTAACAGTGTTTCAAGGACTTTTGTTCAAGGCGGTTTGAACAGACCCCCACCGCCCCGATCCCTTTTCGTTGCAAAGTGATTTTTCACAACGAGAGAAAAAAGCCGTCTGTTTTGCATAAACAGTAAGGAATCGCATCCAAATGGAGGCTTCACGTTTCCCCCCCTTTTAAAGTAAATATGTAGCTTTTTACTTCCTGGTCTTTCAAGCCCGGCGCTCACACATCTTTGAGAGTTTGGCTCGGCCTCCTCAGCTGCACCGAGTTTCCATCAATGGGCCTCTTCTACCCCGGCTTCTTCCCCCTCTCGCCGCTTCCTCTCCTCCTCCCCGCGCCCGGCTCTCCATCTAGAGCGAATTACAGACATCAAGGATGCTGGCAAGATATGAAAAGGCCTCAAACTGATTAAGTAATTATCAGTTTTCCCAGCTTCATTCAGCTCCGTATCATGAAAGCATATCAAATTCCATATTTTGTACCTCTGAGTCAATTTGTAGCTCATCGGCTCCCGGCGTAGGTTTCCATGTGACTGATGCATATTCAGGTTTTTTCGAAAATGGATTCCCTGTCCTTCGTGCAAAACATCTAATGCGGCCGCTTCAGCGGGTAATCGGAGAAGCCCAAAATGGACATCTTTTTACACTTGCAGATTCACTTTCAGGGCTAAGGAAAGACGTTATTACTTCCGTTTTGATTTAGAGACGGCAGAGAATCAGACGAGGTAGTCCGTGAGCGTCCTGAGAATTCATGTGCGAACGTTAGCATTAAATGATTTAAACACACCTCATCTCCACCTCATGCAGTTTTGCTTCTGTTGTCTCAACAAGTTACAGAGCCTGAACAAACTTTAATTTAACGGATAAGATGAATCTACGAGACCGCATTAAGTGTGTTCATGTGTGACTGCGTTTTTGCTGACATTTCCAGACTCGCGTTCATTAATATGTGAAATAAATTAAAATTACAAGGGCTTGTTGATATTTCAACTTTTTACGACCATCTTTGCTCACTCTTGCAGTTATTTAGCATATTGATAATGCTTCCATTTCTGTTAAGGACCTCAAGGAGCGTGTGGAGAACAGGTAACAAGATTACCTTAGAATAGCCCTTTTTTCTTAGGTCACCCAGAAAGCCTAGAGATGCCCTAGCAACCACATAGCAACATCTTGGCAATCAGCCCGCAACCACTCTTGCATCACTGTCCAGTGCATTTCCTCTAAAAAATGTCGAAATGTTAGTGACGGGTTACAGTATATGCTAACATGG
Organism: Triplophysa rosa; assembly: GCF_024868665.1. Classification (NCBI taxonomy): domain Eukaryota; kingdom Metazoa; phylum Chordata; class Actinopteri; order Cypriniformes; family Nemacheilidae; genus Triplophysa; species Triplophysa rosa. The sequence continues at coordinate 24,190,568 of NC_079899.1, read as the reverse complement.
AGTTTTCTAAGTGAGCGCAAGCGTGTCCTGTTGTACACGGATAAACGGCTTTTCATAATAAACTTTCGTCTTGGAAGTTTTCACGTCGCCCCGGTAAGCTTCGTACCTCAAGGTTAACTGAGCGATGCCAGAATCATGTATTACCGTCACACCTGCACCTCCGTGGCATCCTTTGGCCCTGGAATATGTTTTCCCTCAACGTCAATTACACAGTTGACTATAAAGTTTTTAGCGTGACCAAGCCGGCACTGTCTCCTAGGGTTAGCTATGTAAATCAACGTATCGAGCTTGCGACGGGGAACTTCACTCCAGGGTCGAAAGTCAGCCGTGCACGTAGCTAAGGTTAACTTACCTCGACTTCACGTCATTGCAGAATTCTAATTACTCGGGTTGTCTTCCCTCCGTCTGCGTTCTCCATCAATAACATGCCATTTTTTAAACCAATGGGTGGACTTAAAATCAATATTTGCTGTCAACAAACAAATTGTGTAATCTCCTTTATTTTAAAGAGGGCGCGTCTTTAGTTTGGCGACCGCTATTAAAAACCGAAAAGGATGAATGATTTAAAAGGATGTGATATCATCTCCATCAAAACAAACGACAGTGAAAAATGAACGCTGGCCGCATGACAGCGAGGGAAGGGGGGAAAAACAGCACATTTAAATATTTAAATGCGCATCCGCCATAATGATAAATGACAACCGAAAACTAGAATCAAGTAGCTATTGATGCAGAAAATGAAATGGGGAGACAGAGAGAGAGAGAGAGAGAGAGAGAGAGTGAGGGAGATGGAGAAAAGAGAGAAATTAACCGAGAAAAGTTGTCGGATAGCAGTTTCATCTTTTACTGTATGCTGGTCCAGCGTTGTTCAAACGAAATCTTCAAATTATAACAAATGTTATTTTTTGTTAATGTAATGTAAATGTTAATGTAATGTAAATGTTAATGTAATGTTAGTTTTCTATAGAGATTATAGTCCATTAACTATTACTGTTTGCTCTGGGTTTTATATTTTTGCAGGAATGTTTTAAAAAGACATTTTGGGTGAATATTTTGTTGTCTTTTAAACAAACAATAATGGTTGGGTCGCCACTTGATGCGCAGTCCGGGTCCTGATGCAAAACCACTGGAGCTCTTTTTGACTTTGAAAGTACATATATACAAAACTATAAAAATGCAAATTGGACTCTTCTGACTCTGTCATCTGTGTTTGTGTCTAAAGGGAAACAGTGTGGAGATGTCCATGTGGCTTCCAAAGAAAACCCAACTTCTAGGCTGGTCCGAATCTCTGAAGAGAAGCGGCGTCGAACTGCCCGCCGACTTCGACCGTCAACTGAGTGCCCTTAGAAGCAAATGGGATCAACTGGAGGTGAGGTTTGACTTGTCTGTGTTCACTCCCCACTGTATGAACATGAGCTGCAACATCTCAGAACAAGGGGAATATGAAACCTGTTCGGAAAACCACTGTTAATCGCTGTTTAAAAAGACTCAAAGCAGCACATCAGTCGAGGTTTCTTTATAGAGAGAAAGTGCTTCCTGATACAGGTGAGCATCCCACATTGAGAATGATCTTTCCCTGAACCAGAGCACCCGCTGAGATGAGAGCGAGGGAAACATTGAGAGGCGAACCAGACCGAAATAGACACCGAGAGAGATTGAGAGATTGTCAGAGTAAATGTCTCTCATGTATTTTTGTTTCTCTTTGTTATATATGGGTTCTTCATGGATACAAAGATACCCTGTTTTTTCTGGCATAGTTGATATTAAAGAGCTTTTTTGAGCTATTATAAAAATTTAATCTCTGCAGTCTTAATGCTTGTAATGTTATCATACCGTTGCAGTTTCTTCTATTTTTAAGCATTTTATTTTTCTAAAATACTGGAAAAAGTGAAATTTACATTTAAGCATTTAGCAGATACTTTTATCCTTAGTCGAAAGTGACATTTTTTCTGTGCGACGGCATGACTTTAAACCAGTGGTTCTCAAACTGGGGGCTGTGGCCCACTGGGGGGCCCCAAGATGGATCCAGGGGGGCACAGATTTTGTGGCATTATATAAAATAAAGACATTTATTTTAATGTAATAATTTTATGTAATCAAACAACGGAAAAATAGGACCACCAACCAAAAGTATTGATGTTCCAGCATTGTATAACAGAATTGGTTTTTGGTTTAATTAAATTATAAGTTTAAGATGATACGTTTTTATAAGGGGGTCCACAAAGCGATGCATTCTACACAAAGGGGGGCCGTACGACGGAAAAGTTTGAGAAGCACTGCTTTAAACAACCAGCTTTTGCAGCTCTTAGACACTAATTACATTTAAAAAATGTAATCTTTGCTAATACAGTGCAAACATGTTCAGTCACATTGATGTGCTTCGACTGCAGAGCTTCTCATAATTAACATAACGGCCTTTGATCTAAAACACGTTTTTTGTAGAGTTTCACACAACTAGCTTTCTTCCATCAAGTGTTAATTCCAGCTAACCATCGATACGCGATGAGTGGCGTCTTTCTAGCGCGCGTGCGACAGGAATAAACCGACAGCGGTGCGTAGAGTTCAATCCGAGCGCTGGCGCGCCCGCACCTCAGCATTATGCCGCCTCCATTGCATATTAAACAAGCCTATCAAGCCAGCCATTGGCATCTGCTGTGCTGACACAAATTGTGAATTAAATGAAATTGATGTCCTCTGTCGTATATATTTATGAAGACAGACCATTCTCTGAAGTATTCTGCTTATGAAGAATTTATGATTGCAAACTGTTCCCGAACAAAATAAAGTGGCAATAAATTCCTGTTTTTTCGCTGCGTGACCCTCCAAGGGCATCGACTTCACCTCCCACCGAGACATTTGTTACACAGAGAAAACACAATGGCTAAATCTGGATTCCATTGATGCTAGTCAAATGATTTGTATTCAAATGAGTGGAAAGGACAGTGGCATAAAATGAGAGCGAGAGAGACAGAGGTACAAACAAACAGATGCTTATAGAAATCATATGCACTAGTTCATAGAACTGCAAGTTTTGGGCAGCGAATACATTTTCTGTAGAAATCAAAGGAAATATATTTGACACTATTTACGTTTGTAGACCTTGAAAAGTATTTAGCAAATACCAAGAGCGAGACTTAAACTTGCTTTGCGTTTACATTTATGCATTTGTGTAAGTATTTGATTTATGTACTTTCACTATTTCATATTACTCTTTAGGGCTATTGTATGTCTTTTTTTATTCTATTTTTGTTTAACATGTTTTCTTTGTAAAATTGTAAAAAGCGCTATAAAAATAAACTTGATTTGAAACGTTGCGCTGCTAACACAATGACAAAGTAAGAAAGTGTCATCATGCATCACTCTCTACTCAACACGCTACATGGCATTTTGTATATTTTGGTCTCACAAAAAGCACTCTAACATGCAACCATCATTGGCTTCATAAAATGACAATAAGGTCTGATTTCGCCCCAGTCAAGCTTGTGGAAAACCTCGAAATTAGTTATTGGCCGAAAGAGTCCATTTGCACCATAAAGCTAAAACCATCTCTCATCAAAGAGCAGAGCTGCCCATTTTCCTCTTTAAACACTGTGTTGACAGGAGCGGAACACAGATGCGTTAATAAAGGGCCGGAGTGTGTGTGCGGTGGAACCCCGAGAACTTAATTGAATCCGCATGCTGAAATAGCCACTTCATAGCGCCGTCATAATCACATCTGTTTGCATTCCAGCTTCTGACACACGGCACAAATAAAGGAAGGACAATTACGGCAGCCAGTGTGTGTATTAATTGGATAATGGCGTGTTTTGCGGTTGCAATTGCCATCTCGGTATACAGGGTTCAACCTGCACTCCGTCTCCAAAAGTGCGATTGCTATGCAGGTGGAGGAACACACACACACAATGCTCAGCATGGGTCTCTGTTCGCTCGCTGTCAGTGGAGGAAAATTGTTCAGCGGGGACCATTTCGGAAATCATTGGTGTAGTTTTTTTGCGGTTGATTGTTTGCTATTCAACAAACATTTGAATGTTGCTGTAAAATGTCACTTTGTGTGATGAGATTTTAACCCTCTCAGACCCATCAGATCAAACACCGTTATCAGAGACTTCAGGAGCGTATAGAGGCGGTTTGGATACACAGTCTTCTCCAAATCTCACTTGTCAAATGAACACAATAATAAGAATGAATCATGTTCTGTATCATAATAAATCTTGCCATTGCATTTATGTTTGCTGTTTTTTAAGTGTATGCATTGATGTATGCATCTTGTGATATGAGTAAGTCATCCTTTATAAACATTTACAAAATTATTTGCACACGTAATTGAAACATATGAAATAAAAATAATCAGTTTATAGAGCAAATCCACAAAAACGTTTGTAACTAAGCCGTTTTGGGTCACCATTGACTACCATGGAAGTGAATGGTGACCCAAAATGTCTTGGTAACAAAGTTTCATTAAAATATCTTAATTTGTGTTCAGCACAACAAGGAAATGTATACAAGTTTGTAACAACTGGACGGTGAGCAAATGATGACAATTTTCATTTTTGGGAACTATTGCTTTCAAACAGAACGAGCGATATGACGCAAAAGTGATACTATTTATTGCATCAATGTACCACCATAGTATATATCACATAAAATACTATTGATACCGTGGTATTATTTGACATATTATTAAACAATGGTTGATTCGCAGAAAGGATGTTCTGTTGTGTTTGTGTTGCGCTCATACGGTCCTGTGTGACATCTCTGTTTGCGTCCAATCAGAAAACCCTAGCGGAACATGTGGAACCCAGCATGGGCCGTCATAGCCAGCGTGATCTTCTGTCTCCGGACACCAACAGGATGGTGACCCAGCTGGAGACCCGGATAAAAGAGTTAAAGATCTGGCTGAGAGAAACCGAGCTCTTCATCTTTAATCTGAACCTCAGACCAGAAGCAGAGCAGTGTGAGGATGCCCAAGATCAACAACACGGCCCGCAGGACAGCAAACAGCTGCAGCACTTTAAGGTTAGCAGTACATTTGCATTTACATGTACAATGAAATACAAAGAAAGAAAAGTGCTTATATAGTAAAGAACCTCCTTCTGAAAGTAACCCTGCTTCTCTGGAGCCGCGGTCTTTTAATAAATTCAGGGCAAGAGCACCCGTCAAATCTCCTGACTGAAAATCTATATGAAATAATTATTTGAGTTAAAATCCTGAGAAACAGCTTGGAGTATTCATCAAGACGTGTCAAAACACAGGTAGCCCAGATGATTACATTTCACCCAGTGACTGAAAAACACAAGTGTAGAAAAGCGTTAAATATTCACAGGGCTGAATGAACAAGAAGCATGACTTTACTCTTTGATAAAAAGGCACGCTGCCAGAACGGTTTGCATCGATTTCACAAAAAACATCCAGAGAAAAGAATAATATATGGATTGGAAATATCGACACGTGTGATTTTTATGGGCAGTTCTGCCATTGCACTAAACAGATCAACATGAGGGTTAAGTAAGAAAAAGAATGATTACATGCACTTTTTAGTGGTTGCTCTCAAGCATGAATTGGCTGAATGGTGTGATCTTAACTTTACGATATCTTAATGCAGAATAAAAACTGTACAGTTTAAACTGCTGAGGGATTTAGGACAGCTCAAAACTCTATTGCAGATTACAATGATTTTAAAAAGTATTGTTATTAGAGGTGCTTGCTAAGGCACAATATCTGCTTGTACTTGCAGTCTAAGCTTCAGTAACTTTTGTCTCATTGAAGAGGGATGTGCTGTAGTTGATAAGATGTTTGTCTGGTGGACAGGCAAGCATCAACTAGTTTTGACTTAAGTGTAATAATTTGAGTTACGTAACTATGCGGAAGTATATCAGCCGCTGATATTTATCTGCCGATTTTTGGTCAATTTACATTTATGCATTTGGCAGACGCTTTTATCCAAAGCGACTTACATTGCATTGTACTATACATTTGTTTCTAGCTATGTGCAATCCCCTGGGATCGAACCCTTGACCTTGGCGTTGCCAGCGCCATGCTTTAACCTCTGAGCCACAGGAAAGCACAGGAAATGTAAAACCATATGCAGATCGGTTATAGCCAGGAGCGGTTCTAGGGAGAGTGGATATCCGGGGCTTAGCCCAGAGACATCCATTTATGTGTCAGAATACACTTATGTGTCTAAAAACATGTGAAAAACGCAAGCCGCACGTTTTCTCGTCAAAGCGCTCGGGAGCTTGCGCTGTCGTAACTTCTGCCATTGCTAAGCAACCATAAGCCGCGCTCGCCGTGAAGGTTCCAGCAAAGAATATATAGATTTTTAGCACGAACACGCCAGGAAAAAAGAACGTGTCGCATGACATGCACGCCGCGACGGCCCCTCTATTTGAGTGCACTTGTCGCGCTTCTACATTTAAAATAACAAACTTGCGCACGCGAAAGACGCAAAATATGAACAGCCCCTAAGTGAATCGTACAGGGAATGGTAATAAAAACAATCAGTGCTTTACTGAAAACATGCGGGGCTTCAGCCCCTTTAGTTAGTTAGCGCCGCCCCTGCTAATATAATAAACCAATAGTATTATTATAAACTGCGTTTATTTTTATGAATGAAGTGTGTGGAAGCACTGAGTTGTTTGATGTCCAAATCAAATATTAGTTCATGTTGTTAATACTGTATTTTAAAAATTTGATAGCAAAGTTAACGTCTGAAGGTTGTCTTATTTGTATTTTTTATATTACTTTGTGGCTCTTATATAATGTTGGCTTGTAAAATGGATCTGATGATGTAACAATAAACTACTGTAGCTAGGATATCTTAATGCGTTTGCTTTCGAAATTAGTAAGTAGTTATTTGTTTTAAAAAATTCTACTGGTGCATCCATATACTCAAATATTTATAAATTTAGCACAGATAGAGGTGGTGTTTAGTTACTGTAACATATGACAAGCAATGGATTATTGGTTTAATTTTTAGTTGACTTGCTGTGATTGTAGCTTTTTTAATAAGAAAATGATGCGTGGTTGCTTTCAGGAACTGAGTTTGGTGTTTCGCATCATTTTAGCCCAGATTTTCGCAGTAAAATGAAACATCACTTCAGCGGTTTAAGAGATACATGTTCTGCTCCTCAAACAGAGACAGATCTTTATTTATCGCCTCTCGACTGAGGCAGGTAGAGTTCGTGTCCGTTCGGTTTGAGATTCCTTTAAGACTCCAATAAAACCCTGAAATATGTTGAAAGGAGAGATAGCGAGCGGCTTCGTTATGAGTAACAGATATGGTCAGCCTTTAAAATGTCATCATAAAAATGTCCGTCTTCCACTGAATAAAAAACATGAAGTTCGTTACGTCCTGGGGGGGCAGTGGAGTGGTCTAAAATTAGACACTATTGTATCTTAACCTTCAGTGGTCAGACAGTTCAGAGTAGTTGGCTGCCAATTTCAATTCTTTCATTAATAACTGTCTTCTCTGTAATAGTGTGCCTTCGTGATATTAAAACCCGAGGGCTGGACACTTCATGTCAGGGAGAGGAGAGGACTCGAGAACCACGTGCCAGCTTTAGTCATTGGATAACAGGCATTTTTACTCTCTAAATATCTATATAAATCTTTGTAAATATTGAATACGGACATTGGATTAAATGATGAAGCGTTTTGCATGTTTGATAGCTGGTAAGACAAATACAATACTCTGTCGTGATTTATTCACTCTCATGTCATTCAGAGTCATTTTTTATGTGGAACACAAAAGAAGATATTTTGAGAAATGGATCCATGCAATGGGAAAATGTTGTTTGGTTCTTTAAAAGAAAGTCATACAGGTTTGGAATGGCGTGAGGGTGAGTAAATGATGAAAGAATTATAATTTTGTGTGTGTGAACTGTCCTTTAAATGACGCTCGAACCCTTGCGCCTCAGTGTGTTTTTTTAAACCTTTGGGTAGAGACATGGAGACAGTTCTTGCAGCCCATCCTGAAACAGCTTCAACTCCAAACCACGTTCCTATTAAAGACGTTCCACCGGAGAATTAGACTAAATGGAAATCAGACTGAATCGCTGCGGCAGCGTTTGAGTCCCAGTCCATCTCCGTGTCTCCGTGGCACCTCTGATCAGCCCGTCTCAGCGTGTGGCCCCGGGGCCTCATCCTCAGGGTCCCGTCCGACTGATTGAATGTGACGGCGCAGATATAATATCAATACTTTCTCCATGATTAGGAATAAGAAACTCCCGTTCTTTGGCAAGTGCTAACCACATTAAGGCAGTTCTGGGACGGGCAAACGCAGAGTTAGCGTCTCATCAGCTAGTAATGGGGAGCAGTCAGGTGACAGACTTGTTCATTACACACACAATCGACTGGCCGCACGCACACGCAGACTGGTATTTTTCATTATATGTCCATCGTGCTCGCTTTCTTTTACAGGCACTAATGAGAAAATGTCTTCGATGATAGGGCTCGCCTGCCGTTTGTTTGCTTTAGCGCGGTAAAGAGGACGCCTGCCGTTCCTAAGACATTAGGCTCATTTTGAAAACACTGTCATGTTTTTTTCTGTTAAAGGGAAAAATAATTAAAAATAAGCATCCTTTACCAAAGGGTTATATTGGAGGAAGGTCACTGACAATCGGACTCGAATGTATTCGGTAATAGTAATTTGGATGTGTTCGGAAAAAGACAAACAGAATACAAAACAGGATGATAAGACTAATCTCAGTGGTGACAGGTGAATTCCATCTCAGGTTTTTCTTCAGCTTTGGACACGGGACTTGACTTCTTTTCAGAAGATAACTTAAATAAACTTTTTATCTGTATGAAGGACACATTGAAATGTTTTACTGTGCCTTAATCATTGTTTTCATGTAGCCTATTTATTGATTGATTTTGCTTTTCAAATGCCTGTTTATTTATCAAATGTATTGTTTTGACCTTGTCCTAGACTCTTCCCATCACTTATGTTTTTTTTTAATATTATGTACATTTGTGTTTTTGTTTGATTTTATTTATTTATACTTTCAGACTATTGTGACAAAGGATAAATTAGATTTTCACTACATAATGTAAGGCAAAAAAGAGTAAAGTTTATTTTTTTAATAATACTAAATTGTTAGCAATGTTAAAACAAAAAGTGCAAAGTTTTGAAAACAGAGGAAGTGCGTCTTGAGTTGTTAGCGTACGAATTCAAGTAGAGAGTAAAGAAAGGAGTTTATTTTATTTCTTTGCTTTTATTTTCTATTGACACCGCGCTGCTATTTTTTATTAGCGTGTCGGGATGAAACAGCTGAGATGATGAGGAAGACATTGGACCTGACAGACATTGATGGAAACTCGAGGAGCGCGCGCGAGAACAAACGGCCGACATGAATTCGTTATACTCATTTGCAATAACAAGTGCTCGTGGCTTTAATTGACTTAATCAACAAATAGAATTAATCAGAGATTTCTAATTTATGGTAATTGATTGAATATCCAGTGGGTCACCGTCAGCGCCGGATTCCCGTGTCCTTCCCATCACTGTAGGGGATTTGGGCTCCTCTCCTCAATCTTGCTGAGATTAATTGAAAATGTTAAAATTGCAGCGGGCGAGATGAAGTGTGCGCTCGCTTTCCCACGGGAGAGGAGGAAACAAATATCCGGAAAACGAAAGTGCGGCAACGTCGTCGTGATTTCTTTAATCCTCGCGAATGCTCGTCACCAGCACTTAAACTCTTAAAAAATGTCAGAATATCGCAAGGCTTAGATTTTAATGAAATTAAGTGGGAGGGAGAGACGGGGAATGGGAGTTTGGAGGCTTTAGGCCGTGTCTGGCGCGGCCTGTTCTCATTTTGTGCTAGAATAAAGAGATAAGCAGTTTTTGGTGAAACACTCTTGGGAGGTCTGCGTGTAATACACATGCATCTTCACAGCTGCCTCTCCGCCTCAGGTGTGATTACAGACTCTGATAGCGAGAGACCTGTAGATTAATACTGTACAGCAGATGGATTTAGCCGCACGATAACAGTCGGGGGAGCGCGATGAGCGAGAATAGTCATCTCGGCCGTTCGGGAGATTGTGTTAGCGCACAGGCGCGCCGCGAGACGGCTGATCCTCTGATAGCTTTATTAAAAAGCACCTGATAGATGATCAGGTCGTCTCTTCTGAAGATCTCCACCGTGATGGACACAGGAGGGGTGGCTATTGATGTTTTGTTTCTGTCAGTCTTTCTCAATATACTGCCAGAGGACATTTTTATTGAGAGGTGCTCTTTCATAGCTCAATGGACTTCTCAGTATGAGTCGGAGAGCCTTAAACATCTTGAGCTGTGGGTTTGGCGGGTTGTGTTACATTTTCCAAAGCTTTACTACAAATACCATGGTTAAGCTATGGTTATATTATGGCAAAACCAAGTTTAATTTGATTTGTAGATACTGTGGTATAACTATAGTAACCATGTTTTTTTTGTTTTGTTTTATTTTTGGGCAGATATAAATACCATGATTAAGCTTTGGTTACTGCAGCGAAGCAATGGGTAATTTGTGATTACCAATGTAGAGTACTATCGTTGGCCATGTTTATTTATTTAATATTTTTATTTAATAATTTACTGTTAAATTATTCTTTATTCATCATTATTGTTTTATTTTTGTTTATATATATTTATATATATATTATTTAATTTCTTTTGTTATATTAAATACAAATTGTCAGTCTGATAGTATAATTAATTAATAATCATTATTAATAATGTAAAATCTATATTAATTTAGTGTATTAATACAATTTTCTATAATATTATTAATATTAATAAAATTATTATACAATATTATATAATTGTCAATTGGGACTTTAAATTTTTATAATAAAAATCCAAATTAACCATTTATCATTAAATAATATATTTCATTCTAGCATTGTAGATGAATAACTTTCTGCTTGCCTGAAAATAGCACATTAGATTTAGAAACGTTTTTCAGTTTTAAGTTTCATTTATGTTCTCTATTTTCATCTAAATTTGCAGGAGAAATAAAAATAGACAAAGAGGAGGCGATCGTTCACTAAGTAAGAGTAGAGAGCTACAAATGAAATAAAAAAGCTAATACATGAATAGCATACAGTATCTCACATGATTCGGTGTAAAAAGAATTCAAGTTGTTCACTTTGAAATGCCCGACTTTGGTATTATGGCAAATCTGAGCACAGTCTGAAGTTTATTGAGACTTGAGTTTAGTCGGGTGTTTGTCTTCAGAAATAAATCGTAGATGCAGGAGACTTAAGAAAAACCCAATTGCGTTTTATCTTATTGCTGACTCTGAGCTATTAAAGATATGTGATATGTGATTTTTCTTTTCTCTTTCACAATATTCTGGCCTCTCTCTATACCTCTCTCCTATTTTGATTTGGAGGAAGCAACAGGGTCTGTTGGCTAGCGGCCAGTGTCTCGGCCGTAGAACCGGGCTTGTGGCTCTGAAATGGACTCAATGTGTAGACTCGCATACAAGGGTGGTGTGATGGGGGGTCCGACTGTTCCACTGCACTGGGTATTTGAAAAAAACTTTTTAGCAAATATTGGCGCACTATACTCCACTTTGTCAATATGGCAAGATTTAATTGAAGAGAAATCAGTTTATGAGACCCAGCAATGCAAAAACAATGAAGCATCATTTGAATGTCGAAAATTGCCTTTAACGCTGTGTTTACACCAAACGCTAACAATCGCGTTCCGCACTCTTTATTACTCGAGGGAAAAGTTGGTTATTTTCGCGTGAGTGACTCGAAAAACATCAATCGACGGGGAGTGTCTTCACGCATCTGAACCCGTCAAACAGGTGTCAATGAGCTCTTCATGAGAATTTCTCGCTCTAGTCGAAAATTGATCGCGCGTCAATCGCGCCGCCCGATTCGCGTCATTCGTATCGCCTGCCACGAATTCGCGTCTATTTGCGTCTTTGCATTGACTTTACTCGCGCAAATTGCTTAATTCGCATTTGGTGTGAACCCAGCATAAGGGGATAGTTTAGCCAAAAATGTAAATTCTTTCATTATTTATTCACTGTCATTATTTATTTATGTCATTCCAAACCTGTATGACTTTCTTTCCTCTGCAGAACACAAAATAAGACACAATAGCAACATTCACCGCCTTTCACTTCCATTGTATGGACACAAAACCACTGACACATTTCTCAAAATATCTTCTTTTGTGTTCCACAGAAGAAGGACTTTGAAAGACATGATAGTGAATCAAGGTTGATTTATAATGTTACCTTTAACCTAAGCTGTGTCAATGTGAAATGTACAAATTCCTTTAAGAAAGCAAGTTTCTACAGTCACCAGATGCAATACCCTGTGTGCCGATGTGTGCTCATGGGTGAAGAAGAAGCTCATCTGAGCGTCAGGTTTCCATCACACGTCTCTACCCGTCAAAGCTGGAGCTCTTAGGGTAGATGACTCTATCAGTGAAGTACAATCCTCTACTTCTCTCTGGCACGCCGCCATCGCACTTTACAGTCTCATTACCTGTTTAAAAGACACAAGAGATGGGAATATGCTAAAACAGAGGAGAAGAGCACTCCAGGAAAAATAAAATCCAATTTAAATGTAATGGTGTTTAATATTTATTGAAAAATGTACGGAAAATGTAAGGCAATGCTTTTTCGAGGCTGACGGGATTTACATAATACAGAATGTTTTCGTCCCGTACACGTGGCCGTCGATTCGCGAAGCTGCCGCTGCATATTTTAAACGGGGTTTTGGTACAGGTGAGAGACCATCACAAAACACACACACACTCCTCCACAGCGCTGTGTTTCTCTTTAGGAGACTGTATATGCTCTGGTGATTTCATTAAACCAGTGTCATAGCTGGACTCGCTTTGGCCTTTTAATATTTAATTCTGTGGTGTTTATGGGGAAAGAGGATCGGGATTTACATGCTCCTGACAGACACAATTTCTGAGGAGACCTCATCAAGCGCACAGGAGTCGTTCTCTGTGTCTCTCTATCTGTCATTTCACTAAAATACTACAGAACAGGATCTCAAATACGATATGATGATATTGAGTAAGTAAAACCCGTGTTGTATCTGTGACTAGTGTTGGCAAGTCAATAGCTAAAGTTAGCAGCACTGCTTTCTTAACTTCTTTTTTTGTAGCTTGACTTACTTTTTTGGTAGGCTACATCACTGTTTCTTCGCGGCCTTAAGAGCAAACGAGCCAAGGTAATAACTTAATGCATTGAGAAGTTTAATGCTGCAATCCTTGCTGCATTAAACTTGCTTTAAAAAGTAAATACACAAAGAAAAACGTTAAGAAAAAAGGTTTTTGTTTTATTACAATAAAATAAACAAACTGGTGTTCTCATGTCCAATTTCACAGAAAATGTCCGTTTTGTTTCAGATAATTACTTCAAATATAAATATATTCTTTGAGGGGATTATATTTATTTATTTTTTATTGTTTTTTTATTTATTTAAAGTACTGGTTATCACTGTTTTATTTTAGAATTGACATCATCATTGTTTTTGAGGCTGACTGTTAAAATTTCTAAATCACAATGTAATTTGTATAAATACTTATATAAATAAGAATCTCATTATTTTAAATATTTCTAATCTAATTATTTTAAATATTATATTTTATTATACTGTATAAATTAAATATATATATAATAAATGATCCTCAACATGATAAAACGATTTTCACTTTGAAAGCTTTAAAGTAGTAAAATAGCTACATTTTGTTACTAGTTTCAATGTGACAAACTAGCTCGAGTGTTTTGTTTGTGTTTCTTAAAAGAATATTTCAACCAAAAATAAAAAAGGCAGATGCTATTTACACTAAGTTTAAATAGTAGAAAGTTCTGTTTACACTAAGTGAAAATAGCAGCATTTCTTAGCGATATGCTGTTTACACTAACCAAAAATAGCTGTAGGGCCTATTTTCTTTGGATTAAGTTGAAAAAGTAGTTAGATGCTTTTTACTTATAAATAGTGGCAGATAACGTTACTATTTGCACCTCAGTATTGTTGTGCATTAAACATTATGCAATAATAACAGACAGTAAATCATTATATTTATAAAAATTATTAAAATGATGGCAACTTATTGAGATATTCACTTGACTCACTTGACTTCCATTGTCTGGACACAAACCACTGAGACATTTTTCTAAATATCTCTGTTCGTGTTCCACAAAAGAAAGAGTCATATACGGGTTGTGAATGACATGAGGGTGAATAAACAATGACAGAAGTTTTATTCTTGGATGAGCTTTCCTATTAAGATACTTCATAGCTTTTGGTCTCTTCAGCCCTTGCCTTAATTTGATAGTAACTTCAAACCCTATGTGTACTAACACATTATCTGAGAGAACTGATGTGGCCCTGTCTCCCCAGGCTCTGTGTATGGAGGTGCGGGGCAGACGGAGGGGCGTTTCCTCCGTGTTGAGACTCTGTCAGAAGCTTCTGGACGGGCCCGAGCGTCAGAGCTCAGAGTCAGATGGACAGTCTCTGCAGCTGCTGCAGGTGAATCTGGAGAGACGCTGGGAAGCTATCGTCATGCAGGTGCTACAGTGGCAGATCAGACTCCAGCGCTCTCTGGGCAGAGACCAGGTCACGTATGCGTTGTGCTATAGTTTGAAACACTTTGCATGATCAAGGTGGTGCTGGTCCTGGTTGTGCTGTTTTAATATGTAGGCTATTGGTAGTCATAGCGTCCAATGAGAAAAAGCCTTAAGTTTTGTGTGCTAAGGAGTGAAGTGCAGGAGTGACAAAGGTGGGATGTTTTTAGAAACATGGGATGTTTTGCGTTTAAAATGTTTTTGTCCCATGACCATTGTGGGATATATAGTACAGTGGTTCTCAAACTTTTTCATTGTATGGCCCCCTTTGTGCATCGCTTTGCGGCTCCCCAAATAAAGACTTAGAATCCTCAACTTAGAATTTAAATTAAACCAAAAACATCTTCAGTTATACAATGATAGAACATAATTCTTTTGGTCGGTGGTCTTATTTCCCCCATGTTTGATTGCCTAAAATTTATGATAAATTTCTACATTTCATAAAATGCCACAAAATCTGTGCGCCCCCCCTGGATCCATCTTGGGGCCCCCAGTTTGAGAACCACTGATATAGTACACCACCTGTTAAAATCTCCATTCATTGTAATATATTCATCAACTTATCAGAACAACGGAATAACACAAACGCAGCCATGGTTGTCACTACAAAAACAGATAAAACTCTGTCATGTTTTTCTGAGCTGTATTTAATATAACCCACCGTATGCTAAGGAAGCTGTCTAAGACTATTTTTTTAAGCAGAAATACTCACTGCTGGTAGTAAAGTGCTGAAACCGAGCAATAAGAATGATGTATAAGGCCGAGAAAATGGCCACACATTAGTCTTGAATACACAGAGAGAAGGAACACTAGGTTCACTCCCCAGATACTCACTATAGTGTGAACTCAATCGATTGCAGAGGTTGCCAGAAATAACTGACTGTTCTTAATATATTGAGTAACCCGCAAATAATGGCACGATCTTACGTTTCCATCCTGCACTTAAACAAAAGGAAATCGTTTTTTAAAGGCTTTTCATCACATATACACTACGTACCATGTACATATGGCTTGTTTGTAAAAAGATTTAAAACAGAAGCATTAACTAGTCTCTTATTGTATGTGCGGGAGCGTTACAGTGCGTGTTAACAGTGAAGCGGATCGAGGGCTAGACTTCGGCTTTTGTCATGTAGATGTTGCGCATTCCTGCATGGCAGCAGCAGGGCTCTGGGGAGGCACGCAGAAAAGCCCGGCAACCTGTTTGTGAACGTCCACTCACTTACACGGGAAGACAAATTACTCGCCCCTCGCTCAGGCTGACCTTGCGGGCCTGAAGTGCAATTTCACTTTTCGCGGGCACGGAGCAGAGGAAAAGAAAAATAATAGGGAGAGTTTGTTTTTGTAAATACAGTACACTTTGTGAAATGATAAAATAGCTGACTGTTGAATGCTTCGGGAGGCCTTGTTCACAACCAGTCCCGCGTTAGGAGTCGGAAATGGGTGCTTAATCTTTCACGTTTTTGTCAGGGTATCATGAATTGGGTTTGAAGGTCATTAAAGGTAACTTGCTTTCAAAGACGTGTTGAACCAGAGAAAGAGCGGCTCAAAGAAAGAGACCCTTTGTGTTTAATAGAGTACCATTGACTCCAGCCTAAAAATCCTGGTCGGTCTTACTTAACCTGCTATAATATAACAAATCTAATGGCATTCGATTAAGTCCATGTGATTAAAATGTTATGTGGTGCAAATGTTGAGCTGAGGTCGCTTACTGAAACTATTTTTATTGGATTAAACTGATTGATTGTTCTCACACTTGAGGTTTTTCATGCATTGGCGATCCGAGGCTGTGCATTAGGGCTTTCCACATCAGCAGAAAGAGAATTAACAGAAATCTAATAAAAATTCATTATATGAGATATACGACATACAAAGCAAGTGTTAGATTTGCCAGTTTATTAGATTAATGAGATAAGGAGGATCATATAAATAGACCCTTCTTGCATGAACAACAAGCAGAAAATTAGAGTAATTGTGTGCTGTACCGAAAGCTTACATTTGCATTTAATCTCATTTAAAGTCTTAGTGGAGGCCAGTGGATTTCAGGGCTGTTATGAGAGTTTCTTTTGGCCCCTTACTAACATTGTTTTGTTTCCTCTGCAGGTCCCGGGAAACCTCATTGAACCTTCGCTCATGGACCTCCAGTGCGTGACGGAAGACTCCTGGGAATGGGATGAGATGGACATGACCATTGGCAATCTAGAGACGCAGGACTGTGAAGACAAGCCAAACACTGAATCTGAATTGCACCTTAATTCCCCAAAGGAGCCTTTTAGTCCAACGAACGACACACAGCGCAAGGCAACCTTCAACACGGTGGAGGAGGAGAATGCCTCCACACCTCGTGTTTATCAAGTGTACAGTCTGCATAACGTGGAGCTCTACCATCAACCCCAATATAAACACAGATCATCTTCAACCAAAGCCAAAGTTCAGCAGCCCCTGTTGAAGAGCCTGAGCATGGATTCCTCATTCTCCTCCACTGAATCCCTGCCTGATATCCTGGGAGAGCTGTTAAAGGGGAAGCACGAGCTGCTGTCGGAGTTGACCAGGAGATCAGAAAGCGAAAGTGGGATAGTCAGCGAGGGAGACACGGAGACCACGGGTAACTCTGAGGTTTGCCTGCTCTTCCAGAGCGATGATTCGAAAGTGTGCGTTACTCTGACTCCACCCACAGTCGATGTAGACAGAGTCTCAGATGAAGACATAGACAGAGTTTTGGAGCGTGCCAATAGGTGTGCAGAATATGGCGACAGTCTCACCATTGGGAACAGTGACCGGCGGATGCACGTCATGAAAAAGAAGAGGGAGGAGTGTCGAGAAAACAAGAGGAAACACTGCAAGGAACCATTGGAGATCTTCATCAATGACATAAACCCTAAAGTTAACCAAAGCACAAAAGTTGATGAAATGGTAACCACAGAGACAAGGCTTCACAAAGAGTTCCCACAGTTATCCCAGGGGTCTTCACTTGACTCCCTTTATGCAGTAGGAGAGTTATTTCCATTTAGCAAAGAGACACTAACTCGTAGCACATCCCTGGAAAGCTGGCTCGCTCCTTGCAAGAGCACGGAGGACGGCGGTAGTAAGGAAAGCCTAAGAGACATTGGATCGGCCATGGAGCCAACAGGAGAGCTCAGCAGGAGAACTCTGGAACTGTTGAAACGCCTTGAAAATATCCAAAGCCCTCTTGCTCAGAAGATGACGCGGAGCGTGTCTGACGTAACGCTCGAGAGCAGCTCGCTGTGGCGTGGACCACGCTCCACTGGCGCGTCCTCCTCTATAAACGAGAGCTCTGCAGCCTCTCTCACAGAGCTGAGCAGCACTGAAGACTCATCAGTGGCATCCGAAGACCTGGCCGTGCAAATGAACCGCTGTGTGGATGCCGAATCGAACGTATCCTTCCAGAAGCATTGCCGCAGCCAGCAGCAAACCGAAGAGGGTGATGCGAGCGTCAGTATGGTCGTCAATGTGTCCTGCACCTCAGCCTGTACGGATGATGAGGAAGACAGCGACCTTCTCTCGAGTTCTACCCTGACACTTACCGAGGAAGAGCTCGGTATTAAAGACGACGACTCGAGTGTCACCTCTGATGAAGAGTACACTGAAGGCCCCTTTGCTCTTGGGATGGACTATATAAAGGGCGAGTTTCAGAGCTGGATGAAACCCAGACCTCAGTGCAGAGAAAAGAATGAGGCTGATCTTGTGGATGAGTTGCAATGTGGCACCCTGTCTAGAGAAATCCTATCACCCATCAAATCCGCCAACGACAGGCAGTTTCTCAGCCACTCAGCACTGAAACTCTTAGAAGCTGATGCCAATGCTAAAAACGAGAGCCTAAATCAAAAAGGGGTGGACGGAAACCGTAAGGATGCCACCAGAAGCTACATCAGCCGTTTTGTGGACGACATGGAGAACGGCAATGTCGAGAGCGCTCACAGCAAGCTAAAGGATGAAGATCTGAACGAAGAGCTGCTGAGAGAGGAGGGAAGTTTGCTTACTAGGAAGGGGGAGTCGTTTAAAGGCTGTTACGTGACGGATGCTGGAAATGTCCTCAGAAGTGATATGCTAACCGCCACGTCTCCATCCTCGTGTGAACAACTGAGCTTGATCTCCAAAGAGTCATCGCTGGAGGGGCAGCTGAAAGGCGAGCTTCCCTGTCACAGCTCTCGTTGTTCTTCACCCTCCATCTCTCCAATAGACGATTGCTCGGCAGCACACGCTCGACAGAAACAGCTCGCTGCCTTCCTGAACGACGTTCACGAGAACCATCAGGAATGCGCTTCGGATATCTGCAGCCACTTAGCTTTCACATCCAAGGAGGAGACGAAAAACGAAAACGTCCACGATTTTGTGATGGAGATCATCGACATGACATCCATTGCCTTGAAAACCAAAGAGACGCAGGCAGAGCAGCCCACGGAGGTTTCCAAACCAACATCTGTGTCTCAGATCAAAGAGAAAGTGCTCGAACACTCCCACAGGCTCATCCACCTGCGCAAGGGCGACTTCTACTCCTATCTGTCGCTCTCCTCTCACGACAGCGATTGCGGAGAGGTCAGCACTTGCGTGGACAACACGAGCGGCACCCCGATCTTATCCGGGACGCCAGATATCCGTGACGAGGAGCCGCTCTTCGAGGCTTGCACAGAGGAGGTGTACCTAGGCCCTCCTCTCTGTTACAGCATGTCCATTAGCAAACGGCCCACGAGACATGCCGGCAAACTAATAGAGCCCCTCGGTCTCCAGAGCTCAGCACCTCGCTCGGCCTGCGATGAATACCAAAAAGCACATGGTATTGCTGAAGAAAGTGTAGCTGGTAGCCAGCCGGAGTGCCATAATGAGGCTCCTTATCTTAATCCTTTACCACGTGAAACCCTGATAGATACTGTTGAATGTTTTGCAGATACTAAAATGCTTGAATCCAATATTTCCCCTGTAATGACTAAGATAAGAGTCTCTTGCTCCACTACAAATCCTTTAAAAGAGGAAAGCGGCCTTTATATTAATCCCAAAATTAACTGTCCGCTGATAAGGAAAAGTGATAGCGATGAAAGGGCCCCCGCTTCACAGCCGACGACACACAAGAATGTGGGGAAAGGCCGCAGCTCTGCGCCGGAAGTCAAGTCGACTCGTAAACAGGTGCGTTTTGACGTGACGCCGCTCTCTATCTGCTTGTAATGAGAGCGGTGTGCGTTTCTGCCAAATTCATCTCGTTGACTAAATATTTAAGAGGCCTTGTTATTCATTTTCTTCCCACCCCTCCCCTCCGCTTTTCCCCCGAAGAACTAATGAAAGAAGGATTTGCGGGCGTAGATTTAAAATTTTCAGGTCTACAGAACAGAATAATCATAATCAGTCAGATTATATTATGATTCATAAGCAAGAATGCGGCGAGGATCATTACTTAATTTCATGACTGAATTAGCATGTATTTGTGTTCTCTTTAAGTCGTTTTCCATTCCGTATGCAAACTTGTCTCCGCTTGATTCCGCCTCTGTCTGCAAATCCTGCGTTTGACCTTATATCGGACGAATTAGGTTCCTACTTTCCAGCTCATCGTTGATAGTGAAAAACACGGCATTAATGGCTTTAGTCATCAGTCAGATTCCAGTGTTTTCCCTTGTAATGACATATTGATTTCATTCAAATAACTAGATATCTGTTTCATATGAAAACACAAGAGGGACTATTATCATCTTCATCATAACATCCACCCCCCTCTCTCTCTTTCAGTTAGTTTAGCTCTGTGTTCATTCTCTCTCTCTCTCTCTCTCTCTATCTCTTAGTTCAATTCAAAATGTGCTTTATTTGCATGACAAGTGTTACAATGTATTTCCAAAGCATTTTAAATGTGTACAGTGTATCTGGATCTCTCTCCCTTTTCTCTCTCTTTCAGTCTGTTTATCTTTCTATTTTTTGTGTTTTTTGTCTCTCTCTCTCCCTGTCTTTGTATTTCTTTCTTTTTTCAAATGTTCTTTTAATCCCTTTATCTCTCTTTATCTTATTTATCGTTCCCACTCTCTGATGTTTTTTATTTCTCTTTTTTTTCAAGTTCTTATCAGTTGCTATGCTTTATTTTGTGTTTATTTGCTGCGCTAAAGCATTTTCTGCTTGGATAAGTAAAATGTAAATAAATGTATTAAAAATGCATAAATATAAATGGAAAGAAAAACGATACTGCGTATGTAATGAACAGTGCTGAGATGTGAGCTATTTGTATGTTGACCCCCCCCCAAAACGTGTAAATAATCATTTTTGGTGATTCTGCTGGTGGAAAAGATACACTTCACCTTTAACAGTAATATAAAATCAAACAAATTACCAAGTAAACTAAGAAAGTAACGTTTTGTCCAATTTACAACGAAATAGAAAATATTCTAGAAGGAACATGATTTAATCTTTCCCTCTTTTTTCTCTCTCACAGCTTGCAAGGTCAGAGAACATCAGTGATGTTGCGGTGGGCCGCAGGGCTCCACAGACAAATAGCTCATCTGCAGGAAGGGTTGGAGTCAGCAGTAGGCCTCAGGTCAAGGTAGGTGCTATAGGACTCGCTTCAACAAACACAAGCTCTCCCTCCCAGCCACTTCAAGCGCCCCTTCAAAAAAACAGCTGCCGGCTCTTTTCCACGTCAAGCGTTACATTGCAAACAACCTCATTTTTCCACCGCGCTCCGTACCGCGGGTTAGCGTGAATTATTAGCGGCGCGCTTTGAAACGAGCCTGTTTCGTGTTTCCCGTTGTTTTCGGGTTATGAAATTCAGCTTGATACGAACCCAAAGGCTTGCTTGGCGATGAAGCAAAAACCCGTTTGGGGCTCGACGGTGGTATGGTTTAAATTATAGGACACTGTACTTTGTACGGCGATGAGACACTTACCAGTAAATTGGTTTGAAAGGCAGTCGTTACGTAACGCGGGCCGTATATCCAATGCACCCGGCCTTTGAATTGTCATTCCGTTTTTCTTTTCTTTCTTGACAGAAGAACTGTGCCCTCATCAGAGCGCTGCTGAAATAATGAATGTGTGTTGGCCTGCAATCATTTCTCCTGATGAAAAGCATGTACAGCAGATGGAAACTTAAAGAGCTGCGGTCTTAATCTCTCACTAAAGGAACACACTTTGTTTCATACGACAAACTCTAGCTCAAACAAGGAAGCTGTATTGGTAAACCACGCAGTGCATTGGGGTCAGAAAGTGTGAAACCATTTGCAAAAATTCTGAATTTTAGTGCTATATTAATAAGGATGAATTAGAAATGAATCCATCTTTTGCTTTAAAGACAAATTAAACGAGTTAAAATTTCTAGCTCTACTTTTGACATTTTCTATTTAAAGTATTGCAATATATCGCAAATGTGTGTGGTATCGAAATACATGGCAATATATTGTATCGTGACCCATCTATCGTGATATGTATCGTATCGGGAGGCACTTGCCAATACACAGCCCTATTTGTGACCTATGAATAGTGTCAAACGCTCGATATTTTCTATTCTCAATGTTCTCAGATTTTGCACCCCACTAGTAAGAAAATTACTGGTTGTACCAGAACAATACAAATCGTGTGTAATTCTAAGCATTATATCATTTATGTTTGCAGTAGTGATATGACACACAGGAAAGGTCGTGTTGAATAATGTTGGTCATGTTTCAGCAGATGCCCGAGGCGTTAGGGACACAGTAAACAGCAGAAAGCATAAACTATCCGTCTCTCACACTATCATATCAAGCCTGCGGCTATTGAGGCCTCACAAGACACTGAGTGGACCGGGACCAAACACATACAAAACCAATCAAATATATTGTTTTGTAGGACATTCATGGCTTTATAGAGCATCTGTGTCGTTCTCAAACTCTGTTAGGACATATCTGGGTCTCGTTTCAACTCCAAATAATAAAAAAAAAAAAAAATTAATAATAATAATAATAGGAAATTAAAGGATTTTCTGCCACATTTTACAGAATTTTCCCCTTTAAAATTCAAATGAATTCAAATTAAACTGGCAGGAGCTTATTGTAAATTCAAGTATTTCTTTATGTAAAATATTCAATAAATGTTGTTTGTGGGGGAAAAAGTGTGAGGAAATAGTTTTGTTCTCATCTGGAAATGGAATCAGCATTAATCCACACTTTTACTTTACATTATGTATACATTTGTACTTGAAAGTACAATATGAGATGTTGTCCACAACTTTTTAATCTTTTAACGATGTAGTTGGCCCATTTCACTCTCGTGCCGCTGAAAACCTGTGACGACTCTTTCTTCTGTGGAACACAAAAAAGTCACTTTGTGATCGTTCAATTTAAGTCAATGGGGTCCGATGTTATTTGGTTACCAACTTTCTTCGAAATATCTGCTTTTGTGTTCTGCAGAAGATAGAAAGTCACCAGGTTTGGTGAGTAAATGATGACAGAATTTTACGTTTTTTGGTTTTGCAGCGTCTATAAAAAAGTGTGTTTGCAGACACTGCAGTCTAACTATACAAATCTGCTGTGTTTTTTTTCTTGTAGAAATTCTCTGGAAGTCTAGCCACGTCTGTGTGTAAACCCTAACTGATCTTGTTGGGGCTATCTGAAGGCTTACACACCTGCATTGTGATTTTGGGATCTGGAAGAAAATCCACACCTACCTGGATATTAGTGCATGGGCCGCTAGTCTGGCACTTTAGAGACCTGAGTCCTTCATCCTCACTCTCTCCTCCTCCTCCTGGCTGCTTTGCTATTTAGCCATGACCTTTGATCCCCGGTGACATAAGCGTGAGTGACCCGCCACTCGAAGCTCCACCCTGGACTGAGCTACCTCACCAGTCTTCTACCATACATACTCCTGTCTGACACTTAAACACTCTTGTGTACAAATAAAACCTATTTCATTATCTGATGGTACTCTATCTGATCAGCCGGCTACTGTTGGCACAATGTTTGCATCCTCAGGGTCAAAGCTGAGGTGTGTTATTTGAGGGTTGCCCCTAGCGCTTTGAAGTTTTCAGTGAATCTGTAATGTGGTCCTAGATTTGGACGTGTTGCGTTCTCCATATGGTAAAATCAGTTATGTGGAGGTCACCAAAACTATCTTCACGTTCCTCTAGGATAGGAGCGTCTGCGTTTCTATGCAACACGACGATTGTGTGATGTTGTGTGGCACGTGATCTTCGGCAGTGTGATGCTGTTTTTTTACTCCCGGAGAACAATGAAATGTATAAACGTAACATTTTGTGCCTTGCAGTTATTATACATGTACATTTAATTAAACACTGCTTTTCCCTGTCGTGTGTCGGGTAAGCGGTGAGAAAGCGGATGTCGGCGAGGCTGATGTTGACGAATGAGCATCTGTAAATATGTATACTGTACGTTTGAACGCTGTTGTATAATGATGTCATAATAACTTCATGTTAGTGTTTGTGTTAAGTGACGTGGATTAAATAGTGTACTGTTAGGCTGCATGGTAAACTATGTACGAGAACACTTCCATAAATAAACCAGATTTAATAAAGTGCACATGTTGCATTTTTACGCGTATAGATGTTTTTTAAACACATCTTGCATCAAATAAATCTGAGTACAGTTTGTAATAGCATGTTTTTACAGCAGCCTGAGTGTGTTTGCGTGTGAACAGAAAAAGGAATTCATCATGACATCAATTAAAAAGGAAAGTTGCGAATGTTTTTTAAAGCGCAGCTATGTAATATTAACAATAAGGCAAATGTTTAATTTTACTATGTTTTTTATGATGTCACTTTAAGGTAAAACGAAAAAAATAATACAGTATTTTTGTTGCATGCTGTTCAACGCTACCTTTGAACGCCCTGCTGTTGCTACGGTTACCCGTCTCCGTTTGTCGCCAAGTGAAAATATGAATTTAAAGTCCCCGTGAACCGGAAGTTGCGATCGTTTTTACTTCCGTATTCTGACACATTTACGAGTGAAAGGGAGAAAATGAGTGGGCGTGGCTTGCGTTTTTCACTGCGAATTGATTGGATGTGTTGATTGGATGACAGCTGTTGCATTGATTTTGAAATGAAACTGGCAGCAGACTGACAGTTGGAGGGGAGGAGTTAACGGATGCTCCGGCCAAGCCGTCTAATTTATGTCATTTGAGATGGATAGTCATTTCAGGGCGGAAGTGCATTTTCAGATTTTAACTCAAGATTATGTGGGTACATGAATTTTAAAAAGAAATTGACCCACATTGATAAGCTATTTACTATAAACGCTGCAATATTTCATGAAAAATATGAATTGTCATTTTTAATTTCACTGGGACTTTAAGCTTTAATTCCATCGTTTCAGTTTATAGAACGTTCTCCTAACATGTAGAATTACATTTATGCATGTGGCAGTCGCTTTAAGCGATTTACGTTGTATTGTACTATACGTTTGTTTCTGAGTATGTGCAATCCCTGAGATCGAACCCATGACCTTGGCGTTGAACCCATGACCTTGGCGTTGCTAGCGCCACGCTCTAACTACTGAGCTACCGGAAAGCTTTTATTTACTTCAACAAGGTTTTGTTTTTCTTTTCTTGGTTGTTACTTTTGTCCTCATCGTGCCTGCACCTGGTAAATTCCATATGTAGAAGTTTTAAAATAACACTTTCACCACAGCTATGTGCTGTAGATTACACGGTGTTCTTAAAGCAGAGGCGCGAGCATCCACGCAGACGTCAAGCGGTTATTTTTGTGGCTAATATGCTGTTTACAGGAAGTCCTGATGACTCTGAAGATTGCGTGATGGGCCCTCAGAGATTCAGATATACAGTGGCATCGGAACCTCTGGAACTCATCGACAGCCAATCAAGCGCTCTGCTGATTGCGGCGTCGCGCTCTGATGATAAGCTCTCTGCCGTAATCGCCCATCGGCCCCTGCAGGAGATGCGTGTTTGTTGATGATGAGTGCGCGCGCGCGCCTGCGCCGGAACCATATCAGACGGTGGCAATGAACGGCGCGAGAGGATTCGTCTGCTTTCTTATGAAATTGAGGACAGTGTTTGTGGATGTGAGTAGTATCACTGGCCACCTCGCGCTGTTTATAATGCCATGATTGCCTTGTTTATGGCTTGTGAGGAAACATCACTTATTTTGTGAAAATATAACACAGCTTGCTCTGCTGAAAAAACAACAGAAATCTGCCTGAAATGCAATAGAAAATTCAATGGTTATAATGGGAACTATAATGGTCTCTACTGGTATGTGATCTTAGTGGAATAGTGTCCAAAACACACTACAACAAATGTAATGGTTTTAAGGAAAAAGCTAAGGGCATTTCAATGGAAACCATTAGAATTTCTGTCGTGGTTTCTATAGTTTTTTTTTTAGCAGGGTGGGCGTCAGAAGATTGTCTTTGTAGTGTTTTTAGAGCATGTGCCGACTTATTCACAAATGCACTTGACAATGGTTGCCTTGCCAAAGTTGTTAATATTCATACGTTTAGTTTTCATTGAACTTTAAATTGTTTAAAAATCATCTGCTCGTCATTTTGGGGCTTTTCAACATTTCATAGTTTTGTTTATAAATATAAACGAATGAAAATGTACAATAACACAAACCACACATAAATAATGAAACGCAGACATTATAACAATGTCTGAGCTCTTTTATCTCACAGTAAAAACTCTATGGAGCCGTATTAAATCCAAGTGGTGTTAATGTTTAAAATAAGGTTTTGGCACTGAAAGATGGCATTGATAAATTAGGATGGAAATGAATTCTTACACTGTCTTCCAAACATTGCATGGTGAGCAAATTATTCCTCTTTTCGCAATTAACGGGACATTTTTCTATGAAATGAAAATGGCTTTAAAGGTAGTAAAGGTCATGTGTATCGAAGCATGGTGGCTTTGCAATTACAGCCGGCCGGAATGTTGATTTGGAGGCTTTTGCGCAGGCATAGATGGAAAAATTAATAAGTGGAAGTCTCTTTGTTGAAAAGATCGCTGTTGATTATATGACATTATGTGACAAAGAAGACAAGTTGTGGGCGATTTTCCCCCCTCACGAGTTTAAGTGAGATTAAAGAGTCATGAGTGTGACCTTCAAAATGTCAGAAATGCCTTTTAGTTTGGACGCTAACAGAAGTCTTTGACATGCGTTAACAATTTCACTTTTGATGTAAAATATATGAAGCTCGTCTTTTTTGCATTCACAAAGACGCATGTGCTGTCTATTCCGAAATTTAGCCATTTAGATTAAACCAGTTATGTTCTCTTGGTCTTTCTTCAACATTTTGTTTATTTTTTAAATCATATGTCAGAATCACATCTGCACTGTCATCAGGCGCATTTGATGTGAAGATACAATATTAAAAGTGGCATGTCACCATAACGCAGAGTTATATATCAAGAGACACTTGACAGAATGTCTATATAGCACTAGCGTTTATGTTTCAGCGTAATCATGGGCTTTTGAAAGACAGCGGGGAAAAACATTAAACGCTGTCCAGCGAAACACTAGACAACTGCTCAGATCTGTTCGGCCAATATAAAAGCATTTAAAGTTTGTAATTATGCAGATTGATGCAGAAGAAAGAAAGAAAGAAAGAAAGAAAGAAAGAAAGAAAGAAAGAAAGAAAGAAAGAAAGAAAGAAAGAAAGAAAGAAAGAAAGAAAGAAAGAAATGGGTCTTATAAGAACCTCTCAGGTTGTTTCTTCGACACGTGCCTGGCCCGAAGTTAACTTCCGGTCTGTGTTTGTTAACCTATCTTTCTAGTGGCTAATAGTATAACTATTTATATTTAATCAATTTATAATAACATTTCACTGTATAATAATTGTATTAAATAAACTATTTGTTGAATTTTATTGTATGTTAATTTTATACAATAAACAACTTTGTCGCATTTTAAGTTTAGTCAAGTAACAGTTCTTCCACTGGTAACCCCAAATAATACTGACTACTAGACATTCTTTTAACTTGCTAGGCTAGCTAATGTCATTTACTTGTTATTTATTTTGCTTGTTATCAGAAATAATCTTTAAGGATGTGTACCGGAAGTTAAGTTTGGGCCACAAAAGCGTGCGTTTGCAGATGTTTATGTCGTTGCTTTGAAACCGTCTATGTGTTGTTCTGTGGTATTGCTGTCCTTTTGTTCCCCAAAGAACCTTTTAGTCAAAGGTCCCTAAACAGGGATTTTATACATGGGTTGGCAAAGGGGGACAAGAGCATAATGAGGAGTGGCAACCTAAACACATAAATTTTCATTTTCGCAGTTGCATTGGCAGGATTAGGAATGTTATAGATTCCTGATTATTGAGCCCTATTACAGTCTGGCTCAGATATTTTTTCTGATTAGCATTTCTGAAAAATAGTTTCATTTAACTTTTACCTGTTTTTGCCTACATTAAAAATGCAGAGGGTTTAGGTGATGATTATGATGATGATGACTTCTTTCTTACAATAGTAAAGGAATAAATAGTGTTCACATAAATTGTTCAGGGAAAAGGTGAATTCTCCCCTTAGAGGATTTGTACGTGTTGTTTCAAAGCAGTTTTGCATCTAGTCTGTTTCCCAGCACAATTCAATCCAAACTATTATATAGTATATTATATTGTTGTTTCTGAAAGACAACTGCAGAAACTTGATATAGGCCTAACTACTTAGTTAATTGCTGATCATAGCTGTTTAAACAGTTTTGAATTTGATCTAAAATCCTGATAGAAAATTATTATTTATTTTCCATGCTATATCATATGTATAAAAACAGACACTATATGTATTAAGAATAAATATGAATATATACACCAACGTGCAATCGAGTAAAGCTGTATATGACAGACGGATCTCTCGAGATCAGATTGAGAGATGTATTTTCTTCACTTCCTAGCATGCACTGCTGCGGCTCTTTCTTGTCCAGCAGCGCACACTTTATTTACTTTAAACGGATGTGATAGTTTTATCTTGTACAGCTAGTACAGACACTTTGTGGCGTCATTTGTGTGTCGAATTAGTGGCTAACAGCTTTACCGCTACACAACACTAGTACTTTAACTTTACACTTTGCCTTACGCAGTGATTTAAATAAAGAAATATGCTATATGCGAGGGAGGCTATGGAGAGAAGGAAAGAGATCGCATTTAGAACCGTCTTTCTCTCTATGACAGATAAACTTTACAGTTAATCCGCGGGTCAGAAGCATCGGAACAGTGGGGCGCGTTCCACACGCTTCACAGATCAACCTGTGATCAACCTGCTCAAACGCCGATAGACACGCGTCTAGAATATTAGCAATTTGCCATTTTGAGCAAAAATAACGCTCTCCAAAAACCTAATCCAAAAATTGTTTGTACATTACATTAGTACCCAAGTCGTGACTGTATGGTCAGGGTGGCAACGGAGGTGGTAAAGCTCATTTTCACCTGCCACCCCTGTGGACACGCCACTGCTCCTAAATAAACCATTTCTTTCATTCATTTTAGTCTGAAGAACCTTTTTTCACTACAAAAAACCTACTGTGGGAATTATGTTTAAAACGGCTATAATGATTAAAAAGATTTTTAAAGAACCACGCGTGTCAAGAAAGAACGTTTTAGGAACTTTTTTAAGAGTGTATGATAGTGATGCAATGGATGATGGGTTACATTAAGCTGATTACAAAACCACTGTTTTACTGTATAAATAAGTTGATGAGTTTAGGGCTTTTTTTCTGGAACAGAGATGATGATTCTTGAAGTTTAGGCCCGGTTTCACAGACACAGTTTCGCTTAAACCAGGACTATGCCTTAGTTAAATTAAGATATTTATGTCGCTTTTATCAAAATGCCTTAAAAGAATACATTACTGGTGTGCATCTTGAGACAAAACAATGGCACTGATATAAATATTTCTGGGCAAGTTATATTCAGTTGTCACACATTCATTTTAGTCTGGGACTAGCCTTAAAGTGATAGTTCACCCAAAAATGAAAATTCTGTCATCATTTATTGAGCCTCATGTCATTTCATACCTTTTTAAATTTTGCTCTGATGAACACAGAGAAAGATATTTGGAAGAATGTTAGCAATTTGCAATTCTGTGACATCATTGACTCCCATA
Organism: Triplophysa rosa; assembly: GCF_024868665.1. NCBI lineage: Eukaryota > Metazoa > Chordata > Actinopteri > Cypriniformes > Nemacheilidae > Triplophysa > Triplophysa rosa. The sequence continues at coordinate 24,160,962 of NC_079899.1, read as the reverse complement.
GTAGGAAAAATTAAATGGTAGTCAAAGGTGCCATAAACTGTTTGTTTTCCTAAATTCTTCAAAATATCTCACTTTGTGTTCAACAGACCAAAAAAAGATACTATATGTTTTTCCTACTGTGGTAGTGGATGATGTCACATAACTGAAAATTGCTAACATTCTTACAAATATCTTTCTTTGTTTAACAGAACAAAGAAATTTAAACAGGTTTGAAACAACCTGAGAGTGAGTAAATGATGACAGAATTTTCATTTTTTGTGTGAACTAGCCCTTTAAGCCTTGTCTGTGAAACCGTTTCTGAATAAAATAGGATGAAACGATTATTCTCTAACCATTTTATGAATGCACTATGATCACATTATAGTACAATGTTTCATTGGCCTGATTACTAACCTGTTTTAACTCTATTGCTTTTTGCATCCCTACAAATGATCTAAAATTGAGAGTTAATTTGCAAAAAATATCTAAATCATTTAAAAATTCGTGTTTTTATTGTGCTTTCCAGTCAACATCAATAATATCAATCCATCTGGAGTTGGGTTGTTTTGATGAAGTAATTGTAACACAGCTAACTGACACAATAAAAAACATATCATCACAATAAAAAACGTGATTGTTTTTGTTTTGTTTTTGCAAATGAACTCTTCAAATATAAATACCAAGAACCTTTTCTGTGACTAAGTCAGGCAACAGCATAGTTACAGAAACAGCTTTGTCATCTCGATTGCATTTACATTGCCACGGTTTACTGATCATGTAAAATATCAGCTGAGTTCGGGCTAAAGTGAGGTGTGTGATAATCCCGCAGTCATCACCAATAACAGGTTTAGAGCGCATGTTTGATATGCGACTGACACAGGTGCTGCCCCTATTACAACCCTCCAGAATGTGCTGAGTTTCTCCGCGTTATTTGTGAGGTGAGTAATTGGATTCCAGACGTGTCATCATCAAGGCATATTAGAAAACAATCCGATGTGAAATCACGAGGCGGGCTAAAAGGCCACGCGGAGCCCACCGCCAAGAATAAACAAGATCCATGATGTCATTTTCCTTTCGCCCTCCCAATCAATCATTTCCATGCTGATTTTTCCCCTCCGAAGCGTTATCTGTAATTTCTGGCAGAAGTTAATTCCTCTCGAGTTGCGATGCTCTTCCGTAAATACGGAGACGCAATCTTTCAAGACGCATTACAGGTTTGGAGAGGTGCGAGAGACGTTTTCGCGGTAGCCTTTAGCCTTTGCTTTTTTTAATATAATCTGCTTCATCAATCAGTGTTGGGGAGGAAGAGTCGGATAGAATTTATCTCTGACAGTTGCAGGATAAAAGTATTACATTTCTGTAGCATTTGCATCCACCCACATGTGTTTACACAATACACACACATACGGTAGGCAACACAACGTCGGCACAGAATCTATGATGAATTAGACGGCTAAGAGATATTGCATTATTACAGATTATCATATTAAATTAGGGGTGGCACTGTTGCCTCACGGCATGACGGTTCGTGGTTTGAGGGCTTTTGGTTTGGAGTTTGCTTGCTGTTCCTGGGTCAGCGTGGGTTTTATCCGGTTACTCTTAAAGTCCAAACTGGAGTCACTAAAATTACTCTTAAGTGTGAACCATTTGTAGTTCCTCAAATACTGTTAAGTCAAAACTTTCTCACCTTTTTATTATAGTCTGTAAAATCTTTTTCTACTACAACGTAGAATACATGAAGGTTATTTATGGAACCATAGAGCCCAGCCCAGCAAATAACCTTTTGGTGAAGTTTTATTTTTTAGAGTGTTGACTACAGTCTTCCCATGAACCTGCAAAGGATGAGCAGTACAGGTTTTAGAACAATTAATCATGACACTACTTTGTGATAAACCTCCTATATTTTTATGTCTATCAACTTTAATTTCCATGGACAACTTATGGAATGTGTTTGCATTTACATTTATTTATTTAGCAGACTAGTTCACCCCCCTAAAAATGGAAAATTCTGTCATGATTTATTCACATTCTTTACATTTCAACCCTGTGTGACTTCCTTTCTTCTGCAGAACACAAAAGAAGATATTTTGAAGAACGTTGGTAACAAAAAATTTCGGTACCCATTGACTTTTATTGTATGGGTTGTACGGTTACCTAAATTCTATAAAAGATCTTTAAAATATTTTCGTAACACTTTACTTAAAGCATATATGTGTGATGCATTATAAAAGTAGTTGGAATGTATTAATTATTCCTGGCAATGCACCATATAATGCATTGTAATATAATGCATAAAGAATTGTAACTACAGTTGATACATTATAACACTTATCACATCATTGTTACGCTTCACTTTTTTAATCTGGTTATAATTCTTTACAACAACATTTAATGTATCACAACACACATTATGAACAATTATAATGCATCATATCCTTTAATAACCCTTTATAATGCACTATACATAAAGGCTTTAAGTGAAGTGTTACATTTTCTTTTGTGTTCTGCTGTCATTCATGTTTAAAATGACAAGAGAGTGGGTAAATGATGACAGAATTTTCATTTTTTGGTGAACCACACTCTTAAAAATAAAGGTGCTTAAAGGGTTCTTTACAGCAATGCCAGAAGAACCATTTTGGGTTTCACAAAGAGCCATTCAGTCAAAGGTTCTTTAAAGATCCTTTTTTCACCACAATGAACCTTTTATGAACAATCAGTTATGTTTACAAATATGAATAGTACATTTTTAAATAATAATAATATTATAAATGATCATGTTAGAATTGTTGAACATTGGGAAGTTGAGGGTTGGGGTTTTACTAACATTGCAAATTATTGTATGTGAACCACCAAAAACTTATTTTAAACCCAAAACATTCGTGTGAGATGCATCAGTATTTCAGTTCAGCCGTTGGGACATTTGAAAGATTTCACACTTTTCATTAAATGCTTAAGTTAGTTCAAGATGATGTTATATTAATTTATGCAAATTAAAATATCCAATAAAAGGTACTTTAATTAAGACGCGGCATCAATAATCGCCGCTCTACAAGAAAGAAAGAGTCATATTGCATTATTATCTTTCATTTATGAAGGGAGAGGAGAAAAATGTCATTCCCAGTTACAGCTCCAATTATCCTCTTCTGATAGGAGCGCTGTTGATGACCTCATGATGGACAGAATTATCACATAATGGGACGCACTCATTTTCCAGCGTGGAGCGTTAAACACCGTCAGGTTTCCGATAAGCCTAACTACCAGCAACCAGTCATCAAACCTCAAAACTCCTCTGCAAAAATACCCTTGACTTCATTTAACATAGACGTCTGACGATTGTTATCGCGTCGCTCCGAGAGAATGATATTCAGGACGGAGGAGAGAAAGAGGTGGGCGAGTTTGAGTCTGGGCTGCGTTTGTTCAGTCAGCGGGAGAGAGATTTCTCTTCTGAGGCCGAACGGTGAACATGAGATGGAGAGAGTTTGGACAAACAGCAGGACCGACGGCTCCAATCACACTTTATCCTGCTTCACATTAAGCCGACTCGTCAACATGTGGTTTGGAGAAGAATGGCACTGAGTCGTTGTGTGTGAGAGGGAAGCCCACCGCTGCTTTCCAGAATAATCCACTGACCCTCAGTGAGCTGCTGTAAGACAGCGTCAGCTTTTGTCTGGGGGAAATGGATTTGACGGGGTAGGGTTGTTGTCACGTCTTCTGAGAGAACGTGGGAGATGAAAACGGTGCCAATAAAGACATTTTGTTACGATCGTTTGTAAAGATAAAGTGTGTGATTTTTCTGCGTTCATCATTTATTCAACCTTATGCCATCCCAGGCGTAGGACTTTATTAAACCACGTAAACCATGTGGTTTTGTGGCTCTATTAAAACTTATTTAAAAGCTTTTTTAAACATGCTGGCCAGCCCGGCATAGCAACACTGACTTGACCAATAGTGTGAGTTTGGGTTTGGCTCTCACCAATGAGAGATGACGAATTGTTTACGCAAACTTGATTTGATTTAGCGACACAAAACGCACACGCTTCACCTTGAACCAGGAAATCATTTGTCATTGTTGCCAAATCTATAAAAAGTTAATTTAATGTCTCCATTGTTTCTTCTACAGAGAGATGAGATGAAATCGATAGCAAATGAAGACTTTTAGTCCCCTGTATCTTTAAACATGATCTTAGTGTCCGGGTGAGCGGATAAAGACCTGCCCCTTGAGTTTCAGAAGTTTCATCGTTGTCTCAAATTGGGCTGTCGCGGTATCGTTTTTTCCATACACGGTTATCATGACCAAATAACACAGTGTTTACAGTTTCTTTATGAAGTTTCAAATGCTGAATACGAAAATGACATCGTTTTTTACCATCGACAGTACTCACAACAAAAAACAAAAAATATTTTCACACATTTATACATTTCGGTATTATTACTCTTACGCAAGGTACTGCCATAACACTGAGCTCATAACCACAGTTTAACACAACAGTCGGCCAAAGAAACGTCACCCATCATCGCTTCATCCCACCTTCCCTGTGATTTTCTGACAGTGAAATTGGAAAATAATTTTAAAAATATGTGAAAATTGTTACAGTTTTTGTTTATTTGCAATATACCGATATATCGTAATTAATGCTATAAGCTCAGCATTTACTTGAGCTAAATATGCAGTAAAACATTGATGCTACTTGAAAAAAAATATCACCACAATAATGAGCAGAATTGTACAAGAACAAGAAGTGTGGGTGAAACAAACTGGCGACGATATTATCATGATATTTAATGCTTCTTTTAAAGAAATAAGTCCCTAAGTCATTCATCTTTAATTATGTTTTTCGACAACAAACTACACTTAAAATTCGTGCCTATAAGACAAAACAATATTACGGTATTTGTAGATTTAGACGATATTAGCTATGATTTATATATACAGTATACATTGTCAATAGCGATATTGTGCCACCTGTAGTCTTAAATTGTACTGTGATTTTGATTTTTTTGCCATTTTTTCTCATTACATTTTCTTTCTCATTAAATTCTAACAAGACCAAAATGACAAACTTTGCAACCCACGTTCATTTTAGAGATGAAATGAATGAAAACTCAGAGGAGCAACCTCAGGTTTTTTCTCGTGAATCTAAAACTTTACGTTTCTTTGTAACTGTAGCGCAGTTTGCTTATAATCCACATTGTCTTTTAACAACACTCTGTGCTCCTGGCAGACGCGCGCGATATCGATTGCCAAAGCCGTTCTCATGAGAGCGCGCACCACCCGCGTAGCTCTGTGATGTGGGAGGTTGCAGCTGCCCCGGATCTGTCTTATGTAGTTTAGCAAAGCACTGTAGACAAATAAATGCAATACAGACCACTGCAAATACCCAGGGAAGTAAACAGGAGAAAGCGTTAATCTAATTGTATTAGGAGCTGCAGTGTCGGTTTAAACTTCCAGTGCAATCTATTTGATTCCATCAGAGAGAAACGGCCGTGAAGAGCCGAGCTCTCTGCTGTCTTGTTTGTTAAGGCTGTTTTATTAGAGAGCTTTTCCATTTACTGTCCCATGTGAAACACTGAGTGCGTCTTTATTGCTATTTAATCATGTCGGCTGATAATCTAAGGGAGTATTTTTCATTTTCAAGGAGAAAGCGAATTAAATGTTCTCTCTTTAAAACTGCACAGGTTTTGGCATGCCGCGTGTTCGTGTTCATTAGCGTAGGAAAGACAAATGAGATCTCTGAGATACTGTAGCTCAATAGTTTCTCACATGAGAGCTTCTAAAGATTCCTGCTTCTCACGTTCTTCTCTTGGGAAACAGACTGTACTAACGCTGCAAACCAAAAGTCAAAGAATTGAATAGGACCTCAAACATTTTCATTGAATTCTGCATGTATAGCTCTAACTGCATGTCAAAAATGGTCTGGTTTGTGTCTTTTTTCTTCACAAAAATATCTGTGCAAATATCTTCATTTAACTCTCCCGAGTTGTAAATCAGCAACTTCTGATGTTTTGTTTTTTTATGTCTTTTGTTTTGTTTCACTTGCCACAAATGCAAAAACATACCGACGTACCCAAGGCATCTTAATATGCCCACACTGACAATTACAAATCTGCTGGTTTCTGGAAGATATCTGATGTTTTATTTTCAAGGACTTCTTGCTGATTTTAGAGGTTGGTCTATGTCGACAGTGAGATCATTCAAAGGGTGCAAATCTTTGATAAAATGCCAAAAAGCTGCACTCATACGCCGTGAACAGATAGCCGTCTTTGGTTTATCAAAAGGACGAGTGAGCTATACAGTAGAAGATTCATGAGTGTTGATGTGGATGCAGCTCAATATTTGCATTTTGGAATATTTTATTGGTTAACACTCAATCACTTTCACAACAATGACAGTTCAAGAACAGAAGAGTCGATGAAGAGAAACTCGCAAACAACGAGCGCCGCCGTCACACAATTCAATCAGCAGGAAACATTCTGCACTGCTCAGGAGTCTTTATTTCATTTCTTCATCTTGCGTCTGTGCCTCGTTTTCCTCTCACAAACATGAAATTAAGCACGACACCCTGAAAACTCAGTCAACATCATTTTGTTTGCTCGTCTGGAGCAGTGATATTGCTTTTATGTACACATATTTCTTCATTTATTTGTCAATAAAACTGTAGTTCTGCAGTTCTCTCAGTTCGACAAGGTTTAGGTGCACATCCTTCTTAATTATATGTTGTTTATGAAAACACCAATATCATGTGTACACTTCAGCATTAAGTTACAGTTTCGTAACTTTTGTTGAAGGCAGAATGTTAAATTCTTCCTCTTTTATACTTGCTTTGGATAAAAGTGTCTGGCACATGACTAAATGTATAAGCAGAATAAAACAAAACAGAAAAAAAATATTTTTTGCAGAATAAGACAAGCACTGTGTTTGTTTTTGCATTCAAGCTATGTGTATATGTATTAATGCACACTCCATACGGTGACTAAATCGTATTAGATTCTAAATTAAATGAAGATAAAACATTTTCTAGTTATTGCTCTTAGGAAGGGTTTAGTTTTATTTGCAGATGTCACTTGCTTTGATATTATTGCATGCAAATGACATTCAAACATTTTGAAAGTGTCATTTAGGTACCCAAATTATTTTTTGGGGTCACAATGATTAGACAATATAAGGATTTTTGTGTCATTGCCAATAAAAGTTCTTCAATCTGATTTCTTTTTCAAGCAAGTACGTATAGTTCCTTAAATCTTTTTCTGTTTCTGAAAGATAAAACCTGCGTTTATACGACTGTATGTTGCCCTCTCAAATGAGAACCTGTTAAGTGTGTCCATCATTCGGTTTATAAAGGGTTAAGAGCTGCGGTAGCCGGAGCGCGCTCTCGTGCGAGCGTCCGATTGGCTGCGCGGCGGTGGCGCGCGCCGTTAATCAGCCGCAAGAACGGCAGAGTTCATCTTCTCTCACGCGCTATAGGGATGGCATTGCCACACACAGCAGGGCAACACAACACACCAGGAGAATGCACACAGCAAACATCCCATCAACTGAGGCGTCAGCTGTGCACCTTTAGACATTGATCCTGGCAGCATCACTCACAGCTTCTGACCTCTGCAGCATCAGCACCAATAGGAGAAGAAGCTTAGAGTTGATCATTTCCTCAGTAACACATCAGCATCACAACAGTAGGAGGCGAGCAGATCACATCATGCACTGGACTTTCCACGCGTACTTAGATCTGTTTCCTAAACCACACTCGGAATCGAGAGGTCTTTCTCATCTAAATCAATAGTCGCTTTTTTCCGGACACACTGGACAGATAGAAAGTTCTTTGCTGACGTATTTATGCACAAATTCCTTTACACTAATTAAAATCTTGAATTTCTATTATAGCTATGTAAAGTTTATAACTGCACATGTCAACCTAAAGACGGTGCATTAAAAATGAAATAATAACTGGAATTTTATTTAAGATTGTAGGAGAAGTTAGCTTCTTACCTTTTTGGTACGTTTACGAAACTGTCGCTGTAGCCTATTCTCGACTTTTGGAGTGGTTATAATTGACGAAGGGAAATCGCCTACAGTGGTAAATACAGTCAGAACTTTCACATATCGGAGGATATCGTTAAGTAATACGGTTTTTGAGAGAGTTCATCTGTGTAACCTATATGGTCCGAGCCATCCGGAAAAATCATTGGTGCCGCAGAAACTTTTACGCGTACAGGACGCGCAACGAGGTTGCGGGCGTTATCATCCGTGCCATCGTCACAAACTATCAGTTCTCTCCTTAGTAACCAGAAAACAAGAGGTAGAATGGCTCATGAGCTTGTTTCTATCACTCATGGGATTGTGCTGCTGTGATTTGTCGGACCGGAGGGAAGGTTGTGCTCGCAGACATCCACACACACTCTGTTGGTGTAGCATCGCGGTGCGCGCTCGGGTATGATCAGGATCTTCCCGGATTTCAGTGTTCAGGTGACGGCAGCGGCGGCGTCTGCAGGTGGGGGAGCCGGTGGAGGGATGCCGGCTGCGTCCAGAGTCCCGGTAGCTACCAACGGAAACCCGCAAAGCGTCCAAGGCTTGACCTCTTACCAACAAAGGTATGTTGACTGAAACACATTGTAGCTGTTTTTCGCGTAAATGTGACATTCATAACGTTCATTTCATAATTGTTGCTCCCGTTGAGCTGCACCACGCGTTGTCAAGTTTGCAAAACTGGACTTCTCTGGAGGTTGCGGGTACCAACTTGAATTCCTGGAACATCAGTTTTCACCGAGATCCGCTGAAGCTGTAAAGTTCGATTTATTTATCAAATTCCAGAACACATCCAACCCACGCGCTGATGTAAAGAGAAATAATAGCATGATCAACATAACTAATGCGTTTTTGCTTTGCATTTCTGTATCGTGTTCTTTTCATGAATTTTAAGGTGTATCCAAAATCCCTGTGGCACTCAGGCTTCATTCAGAAAGAGTAATAACTGCATGTAAGCTCAATGCAGCATGGCTCAATAGTTTTAAATAGATTAGAAAAGATAGTCTTATCTTGAAATATTTCCAATATTAAGTTATAGTTTCAAAACTTTTAACAATAACCTATACGGTGAAAACACCACACACCGTGTGTTTAGGATTAAGTTGGAAAAACTGATGAACAGACTAAGTGTAATTTTAAATTCTTTATTGATTTATTTCATATACAATAAATGCATATTTTTACATATACTGTATTTTTTAAAACCTACTATGACTGTTTAGTAATATCAGCAGATTAAACTGGTCATTTGCACACATGGTTATGTTTTACATACCATCACATTACATTACACAGACTATTTACATTACAAAGGATTAAACAGGACAACAAATGGCGGTTTGTCAGATTATGACCTTGACAGGTCACAGGTTCTAATGCATGGTTGGAAACAGGCCTTTATTTATGTCAAGACAGATTTAGATAAGTACCACTTAAAACAGATATGGGAAGATAAATACAAAAAGTAGCATATTTACTATAATGTGTATAAGAGCATTGCAATCTCTCACACATTGGAAACGGATAAATGCATGTTTACGCATTATAAGATTTCTCCTTTATTTCACTGAAACGGCTAATCGGATGTAGTTTATTTCATTCGGTCTTGATGCTTTGACAGAATTAAGCCATTAATTTTGACATAAAGCCAAAACAAGTTAAGCCATTCCTCAAGTGGGCTATAAAACCCATACATATTGTCAGTCTATCTCAAATTGCGTTAAAAGTTCAGTTTACGTAATTGGACGTCTGCGTTTATTTTGACACCTGTCAATCATACGGTTCGAATTGCACGTATAGGCTACAATAAATCATTACGTTAAACTGTTGACGCCACATCGATAAACAAACGACCACACATAAAGACGAGTGATGCACTTTCAGTCAATAAAAGTGCAAATCTTTCCTTTTACGCGTTTGAAACAACCTGTGTATCCCCAATAAACTATTTCCAACTACAACTGAGTGGCGTTGTTGCGCCGGAGAGAGAGGGAGAGCGAGGCAGAAAAAAAAGCTGGAAAATGCGGACAAACATTGCGAGAAAAGGGGGCTGTGTTCGAGGGGCACATCTCGACGTAAATGCCCCTCTGGCACACTGATTTGTGTCCCGATTCACCCCGAGAAAACCCCGCGTGCGTGTGGACAGCCGCCGGATCGCACAATCCTCCCCGGGTCTCCACTCACTTTTCTTGGCATGCCTTTGGAGCTCAGTCTCGGCGCGTCTTCGCTCCCGTCTGCAGGCGTGTGAAAGCACGGAGACACGGGCACGGGCGAGCCGGTGAAACCGATGGCGTTCTTTAAATCCTCCCGGTTGCGCCGTCAGCTGCACGTCGCTTGATATCTGAGGGAGAAAAGTAAGAAATCAAATAATTGCAGGAAGATGGCGCCCACCAAGCCTAGCATTCAGCAAGACCCTTCAAGACGAGAACGGTAAACGCTTGGTTTGTTCTGTATCTGTGGAAACAACGCGGCGTAAACCGCTGTGCATTTTTGGACCGTGATGTGCAAACTTTGCCCTTTGCGCAGGAGTGGGTTCGAGGGGTTGGGTAACAGGTATAGACGCCGAGAGAAGGCGTGAGTGTGTTTTTGTTGTTTGTGTGTGCGTGTGTGTGTGTGTTTGCAGAGGACATGACCGTAGACTGAAGGCGATCCGCGTTGTGCAGCTTCTGTTGACGGGTTTCGCGGGAAATTTGTGAATTTTTGAACGCGATACTGTTGCAACATTGTGTCTGTTTGTATCCGCTGCGCGTTTGATTTCGCGGCTTTAGGCCAGCTGGAGTAAAACACGCTGTTTACTGTTGTGCAATAGACAGCGTTTTGATGAAGTTTAAATGTGTTTATACGACCACACGCTTGAGATAATTCTGTGCACTTAATCCATCTGCAGTTGTGAAATTACCGACGTGATCAGTTGATCTATTCACCAGAAACTGTAGCACGAGGGTGTTTACAGGTGCACGTATGTTTATTGTATAGTTTATTGCGCGTGCATTATACGCTTAGTTGACAGATTGTGCACTTAATTCATCAGCTGTTTTGAAGTCGTGTTTAGTTCCTAGAAATTGGTGTAATATCTTAAATGCACTAGTCAGACGCGTGTTATTTTGTTTACTGCGCTCGGCATTTTCTTTGCACGTGCATCAGGTTCTTATGCTTTGAGTGGCTGTTAAATCTCAGACAGGGTGTTTTAGAATGTCTTTGTTTCGTTTTATGTGTGAGAGGTTCAGTAAAAATAAGCTAACTAAGCTCAGATTTTCTTCTGACAAGCTTTCAGAAGCATTAAATTAGGCAGCACTGATTTACACCGTACCGTGTAAAGCGTACAGCTTGTTGAACTAATGTTAAACCGCACGCAATAATTCACCTGCAGTGTGTGTACAAAATATCAGACGTAGAGCCCGTGACATTTTACAATGTAAACACGGCCTGCTTCATATACTGTAAGCGTGCGACTCTAGGAAATCGTGTGCCTGACCGGACTGTGAATGCTTGTCATTAGCAGGCTTGACAAAATCTCTCATCGAGCATTATTGTTTTATAAATCGCTCAAACCGTGCAGATTTCACTAATGCGCACACCTCTAAATAGGCCACAACGTTAGAATTATATTCAGCCCACTGCCAGTCATAACAGCAGATGTTTATGCTAAGTCTGTCTGCAGTAATCTTTCTGGCGGGTGCGTATTTGTGTGCCATTCCGAGCATATCGCCGAGATAGGAATCTTGAAGATGGAATTAATTTTGATGGAGGAAACTTCATAGCCGGTGCATGAGTGCCTGCCTGCCTTTATCACCTGTTTCCGACCAGCATTCTGAAGGGCTAAATTGCACCGTGGTTCAGTATTTGGCTCCACTTGAGAGTCGAACCGAATAATACGGTAGCTGAAATTCTTGGGGAAAAGCTCAGGAGTTTATTTTTTAATGCAGTGCTGTTGTAGTAAGTGTTGGGATCGGAGGATTGTGCACTTGGGCTGAGCAACTCCAAAGGAGTTGGACGAGAATTGAAGAGGGAGAGAGAGATTGGTTGGCATGAATTTATACACAACGTTAAACACAAAGTTGGCTTTGTGTTGTAGAAAGCAATGTGTTCCCCCCTCGCTGAGTGCAAACAAAGGTGCTAAATTGTTCCATTTCCTCTGGCTCTGTACATTGGAGCTGGAGAAATGTGAGATACTTTTTTTGTTTTTGTTAGATGCAAGTATTGTCTTTCTAATCATGCGGTTCTCATGTTGTCTTAAATCTTTAATTGGTATATCAACAGGTCCTGTAAGATGTTCTGTATATGGGTACAGATAGTAATGGATGCATACGGCCTCCATTATTTTTGAAGATTTTAGGTTAAAAATATGGTGAATACATTTGGGAACTGCTCACTATTCTTTTTTGTTTTTAATCATCTTTTTGAAATTCTGCCATTTGATGTATTCATATTTTAATCAATTGATATTAAAGTCACATAATCTGCATGTCCAGTATAATAATTAAAAAAAAAACCTAAAATAGTTATAAATGGTGTATAGCATGTCAAGAGGTCTTTCTCCAAAAACCACCCATTCGTTTCATTTTTCCCGTTGCGGTATTGCTCTGGCTGTTATTGAAATCACATTCCGGCGTGAAGCTATTCATTACAATAATCCTTTGATGTGCGATTATTACGAATAATAGTTTCAACGTTGTTCCAGATTACGTCTCGCTAAACCAAAAAGCTCAAGAGTGTCCGCGTGCAGCATGTGCGATTTTTATTTCAGAATGTGACGTGCGGAGGGTGCGCTCGTGTTTACGCTACAGACAAAACGTCGATATTCTCAGAATGCTGGAAAGGCAGACGGCCCAAGCTGTGCTATACCATCACACAAAGGATGCAGAAAATCCACCCGTTGATTCGCCAGCGTCGAACGCGGCGTGCTTCGGAGGCAAACAAGCAATTCTGATGTGTATTTATCACAATTAAGAGGGATTTCCAGCCCCCATCTGCGGCTCGGCATGTTGTGCAGTGATTACTGCGGCTCTCGCCATCCGCCACTCGTCTCTGTTATTCTGAAGGTCAGAGCAGAGAGAGACATGAAGATGCATCCCGCAAAGGTAATCGTGCAGCCTGGCCGCATTACTGCACGCCTCACGGTGTGGAAGCCTTTTTTTGCAGCTTTTGCGACGTATACACATCTCTCCGTTGTGTGGGAGCATGGAAGCATCAGTCAATCTTTTGTAGGTCATGAAGTGACAAATGATATAAATTAAAGTTCTGTGAGAGCTTTAGGACACAAACTGTACATCTAACATCAAGCAGTGACCTGACACAGAAAAGAGATGCCCTTAAAATCAAAAGTTATGTTCATCTCAAACCATGTTCCTCTTTGCAGATGAATGAATTAAGCATGTTTGTTTTACCTTGCGTAGTTTACTCGTGGTTTTAGAGGATGACGGAATCTCACGCAACACACGGATTACAGGAAGTACAGTACGTTTGTTTTTAAGGCAGAAAGAAACGTGCTTTGGGCGTTTAAGTGTTGCTTCTGAACGTCACAGATTTTGTTATGGTTTGCGGCTGCGATGAGATGAGATGAGATGTGGTTTGATGTCCGCAGCGGTTTTAAGACCTTCGTTTAGTATTTGGCTCTGAAGACAGATGTTCTGCCTGCTTGACTCCCATCTGCTGCTTTGGTTTGGCTGTGGTACGATCATCTAATGCTAGCAGCAAGATTTGCCCTTTAACCCCCCCCACCCCCAGTGTTTTAGCAGCACTTCTGACGCCATAACAAACTCTACAGCACATCTTGTGTACACGTTCTATGCAAACTGTTAAATTTAGATTACTGGTGAAGGACTTATGGATATGAATATGTGAATTTGTATTTGGCAAATTTGCATTTTATTCGTGTGCTTTAAAAATATAGCAGCTCGAGCTCACCATTTTTGGTACTTATGAAACTTTTTCTTTATCTCTTGATGTCTGTCACTTCTTAGTGAAACCCAATTGACTTCCACAATGTGACGTATTTTAGAATGAATCTGGATCTTCTACAAGGAGAAAATGTGGGGCAGGATTTTAGTTTTTGCATGGTAAAAGTGGTTTATATATTGATGGCCAGAAGGGAGGAATTAAGAAGTAGGAAGGATTGATGACGTCAGCTGAAGAGAATTTTTTTTATACCTTTTATTTGTAATAATTTCTAGTACACTTTTTGTTTAATGTCTGTTTTTTTTTCTCTGAAATCATTTTTTAGACCACAAGTGGACAAAAATAATATTAAGCAATATTATTCGTCACAATCCAGTTAGATGAAATTAAAGTTCACTCAAAAATGTCACTCACCCTCTTGTCATTTCAAACCTGTATGTGTTTTTTTCTTTTGCAGAAGAACACAAGGGGAAATATTTTGAAGAATGTTGGTAACCAAACAATGGCTGTTCCCATTGACTTGCATTGGTTTTATGGCCATACAATAGAAGTGAATGGATACTGCCATTGTTTGATTACCAACATTCTTCAAAATATCTTCTTTTGTGTTCAGCAGAAGAAAGAATGTCATACAGGCTTTAACAAGAGGGTGAGTAAATGATGACAGAATTTTAATTTTTGGGCGAACTATCCCTTTAAGTCTACTGTACATTAGGCTATTTCCTTCTGAATATTCAGTTTCACTCAGACATGTCAAAGTATGGAAGTTAAATGTGTTTGAAAGTTGTTTCATGTTCGTAAAGTAAAAATAATAAATTGTAATCTTTTTCTGATATTTTCCCCTTTATCAAGCTTCATTAAGTTATTAAGTTTTGTGTATGAAATTCCAATCGATTATCTCAGTTTTGCAGAACGGGAGCTTGAAGATTCCGCACGATTAACTCCGCACAAACCGTCCTCGCGCCTCTCTGTGATACCCGCTGCAGATCCCCGATAAATAAATGTAGCGCCGCGTATGCTCGATAACCCACCTGTCACTTTAATAACCAAACGTCATAGCGTTGATTTGGCCGTAAACGGAGGTAAGCCCCCATCACCACGCCTCACAAAAGAGCTACAACGCGCTGAGGTATTTTCTCTATAGCATTCCTTACGCATGTCGTCACCTAAAGAAGCCCTCTGCGCGGGGATTTACTGAGCGCTTTTGTGTCGTGCTTTTCCCAGGCTTATCACCGGCTACACTCATCTAAAGCAGCACCACGGGACGCTGTGTCAGGCACTTCTCTGCCTCCTGCCTCTTCCCGTGCGTACACGTACCAAAGCCCAAGTTTTGAATTGATAATATATCTGCCTGGGACAGAGTGCTACGTGTGGCCTGTAAGTGAGTCGCGGTATTTCTTTCGAAAGGGAAAAGGCTAAAATTAGCTCAGAGTCCTGGCAGATGAAGACTAACGTAGTTTCGCTCGCAAACTGTGGGAAAAGGTCAAATTGCTTATTGATGCGCAGAATGGCCATCAGCTACAGTAAACACGCGCTTTTTGTCTGTGGCCAAAAGTAATGTCCAAAGTGATGGATTAAAAATGGTGCAAAGTTTTAAAAATGTTGCATAGACTTCTCTCTAGTCTCAAAATCTAGAGATAATAAGCATCAAAGTTTGATTCTAACCATTTTTTTCACTTATGATTTCCATTTTTGACATGACCTTAGTCAGTTTATTTTGAAGATGTTAAGGTTATATTTTCACTAAATGCTCTTTACATTATGTAGGATGATTGTATAAGTAAATCACCAAAAATGACTTTAGCTGGGTTTTCACTGGCTGGGTCACATTTTATAGAATAAATACCATGAAAGTTTAGTGTTTTGTCCGATTTATACCATGCACCTCCTATTTTTAGGGTCAAATGTAACCTGAGGGGGTGTTGAAAGCGAATATTGTACAAATTTGCCAAACCTGACATCACTTTGACACTCTTAAAAATAAAGGTCCTTCACGATGAAATACAAGAACCTTTTTTGTCTAAAATGGTTCCATAGAGAACCTTTAACATATAAAGAACCTTTCTGTTTCATAAAAGGTAAAAACGTTCCTCAGATTATAAAA
Source organism: Triplophysa rosa (assembly GCF_024868665.1). Classification (NCBI taxonomy): domain Eukaryota; kingdom Metazoa; phylum Chordata; class Actinopteri; order Cypriniformes; family Nemacheilidae; genus Triplophysa; species Triplophysa rosa. The sequence goes on along the minus strand of NC_079899.1, from coordinate 24,144,961 downwards.
AGGTAAGAAAAACCAAAAATGGTTCTTCTATGGCGTTGCTGTAAAGAACATTTTAAGTACCCTTATTTTTTAAGAGTACTGTATTTCCTCTTCAGAAACAAACTAAGCTCAGGGCATCAGATTTGAAAGCTTGATTTCAGCAACAGCAATAGAAATTTTAGTTAGCCCAAGCGAACCATGTTTACGACCTAACCGTGTATTCCCACACCTGGAGAGTACTTGTGTGTCTTTCAAACATTACTCAAACACCAAACATACAGGACACTTTTTACCCGAACGGAAAACAACTTTGCAGAAAGTGTTCTTGAACTAGTCGAGGTTTCGTGAGGTCACATCAAGTTTTTTCCCCCCTCCCGTGTTATTTCATGGCTGCACGGCTCCCTTCTTTCCAATTCTTTTCATCTCATTGTAGCCCCGTGTGTTTGAAAGTCTAGGTCAATAAGGATGGGCACATTGCGAATTTCATGATCTGTGTAGTGGAACAAATTGAAAGCTAAGCCTATATCAATCACGCTGAAGGCCGGGTTAATTGTTCCTGCTTCACCAGAACGGCGGACAGATACAGGCATAATGAAACGCTTATGGGTGCGATGTGGACACTCCTCAGGTCCAAAAGGAATGTTTGCTCGTAGAGATGACGTCAGCGCTAAAGTCGCCAAATGATTGAAACTGATTTATAGCACCAGTATGTTTTTTGCACTTGAATTTCATATTTTAAAGATTCGGGGACATTTTTGCTACATGGAATTGTGTTCTGCTTCGTTCTTACGAAAGATGTTGTTGTCGCATCACAGATGCTTTCTTCGAATAGTTCAACGTTAAACGTTTTGCACAGTAGAATGAAATGCACGCCATACGTATGCATGCTGAGGTGAGGTCACGCACGCACGCGACTCGCACGCGTCCGCAGACGCACGTGCACGTATATTATATATAGGGTTTCAGTATTTAGTTAATTGAACTCTAAAGTCCATGACAGCTATCACAACACAGTGGGTAATTCTGAAAATTAATGAGAATGATAATTCTTAAAAGACTGTTCCACACTTTGCCCAAACTCATTAACTAAATCTCTCATTTAAATACACTCTAAAGACTTTTGGGAAAAAGGGGGAAAAACGCAGTATTGCTTTGTAAGCAATAACGTGATTTGAAAATGCTGAGATGCAGAATTTTCTGGAAGGCTGGAAGCCTGTCGCTTATATTCTGGTCTTGAATCCAGCACTAAACGCTTCTATCTGCTATAATACCGAGAGATAAACTCTGTCACACGGCAAAAGAAAACAATCCAATTCTTCAGTCTGTTTATTCGTCTGAGGTGGAAATTTAGTTTGGGGTTGTTGATGTTAGTTTATTGCGAGTCCTTTGGCGACCGGTACATGAAGGTGAATCTTCTCCCGTGCCGGTTATCCACAGTGAGTGTTTAAAGAGCCACAAAGTCAGTTTACGTCTGTATGTTTACATTGTAAATGGTCTTTTCTGTCATCCAGTTTGTGTCTGATGTTTTGAAGCATGGTTGTTATGCGTAAACCATTTTATGGTTTTAAGAGCTCCCGACAGCTGAAATGAATATTTTTCAGAATCAGAATCAGAAGAGATTTATTGCCGAGTGTGCTTACACACACAAGGAATTTTCTATGGTGTTGGAAGCATCTAGTACACACATTCAACATAATGACAAGACAAATTATAATAGAGATAAAGACGGTGTAAAAAGATTATAAAAAATATGCATTTATAAAATACTATCGTACAGAATGACATAAGAGACATTTTACAGGGTAGTGTATTATTGAATTTACATTATTTACATATTCTGATGGTATTAATGAGAGTTTAAACATAGATTTGACTCGCTCTCTGAGAGCAGAAATATGAACCACTTCAGAGACAGAAAAGGGTCAGTGAGGTTTTAGTTTTGTGGTCGGGTTTGCGGAAAGGTTGGAATGAACTAAACCCCCAAAATGGAAATACTGTCATCTGGCAATATTCAAAAGCTTGTTTACTTTTGTAGGTAGATATACATTTGGTTTTATCTAATGCACACATTCAGTTGCAGAACCATTTACGCCCCAAATAGTTTAATGTGAAGATGACAAGCACTGCTGTATTGCCAGTTCGGATGGTGTAAGTGTTGGACTTGCTCGCCCTGTGGTCTGAAAAAGAGAGAGAGATGGAAACTGTGCTCCAGGCCAGGATGGAGGGGGCCTCTGGCACTGTGTGTGCTGAGCGTCTTCCTCTGAACTCTCTCTCTCTCTGTCAGATGTGTGTCTCTCGCCCAGCAGTCATGATTTACCCTTTCAGTTCCCACTCGAACCCGTCGGTGAAATCCCCAAAGAGCGTTCTTTAAAGCACGTGGACCTCCGAATCGCTGTCGTGCCTCAAAAAATGAATGAACTTCTATTCGCGGCGTCTGTGAGGAGAGGATGTGCGGTCAGACAGGATGCTACGAATATTTATGTTGTGTTATTGCCATTTGTTTGAGAGAGCCTTTTCTACACTTTTTACAAGCTTTTTATTCTTCATAAATTAGTCCAAGCACTTGTATCACAAAACAGTAAATGCACACTGGATAAATTCACGCTTGTTGCCACTTCACTCAGAAATATGTCACATTATGTCACAAATGCTCTTTTTACAAATAATTTCATTCTTTTTCGTTTGCATTTTTTTTAAACTTCAATCGTTTAAGTAGTTTGAGATTTGCGTAGGAAACTTCTCCTAAAAGTTTTCTGCAGTCTTTTGCCTCCGCAGCTCAGCACAGAGCGATGCGCCACCGCCACATGGAGAAGAGTTAAAAGAAATCAGTGGGGGACGGAGCTGTGTGTCAATATTTGGACCGTTACTGTGTTGCACCCCAGATGAACGCAGCATCTGTTGTGCGCAGGGGGGGGGGTTCTGGGTGAGCGTGAAGGGGGGGTTTATTGTGAAGGCTGGCACGCAGTATGCGCACAGACACGTTCCACAGGAAGTCCCGCGATTCCGCTGGCATACGTGCCCAGTGTTCATCATAAATATTTTAGCAATATCATAGCCCAGCCATGCCCCGGTCCTTTTGCCAAGCGAGGGGGGAAACGTTTCGCCTCCTCTCTCTCCCTGATGGCTTGTAAATAATTTTTCGTGCCACAAATGTCAGCGTATTTATTTTTCCATGAGCCGCGTCGTTAGTTACAACAAGAATAATCTTTAAAATCTCACTTCTGAATTGTATAATCTGGCGCTTGACTTCAAAGCCGAGGCTGTTTACCATATCAAGGCGTTGCTGTCAGAGGATATTGCTCTATGCCTGTTTACTATGAAATTGGCAAAATTGTCAGGAATGGAAACAGAGAATATTTTTATAAAGTTGTGATGCTCATTAAAATGGATCCGCTCTCCCCCATGGCCTTCTGCTCGCGCTAATGTTCTGTTGAGAGCGTTTTCAGACGTTTAGAACGTTTTGTATTCCTCCGACTCTCTTTGTGTGCGCTTTAACCCTCGCGCGTGCATACATTGTCCTTCCCTCTGATGTGAATTCATTAATGAGCTCTCTGACAAATACAGTAATAGCCTTTCCGTTGCCTATTTGCTGTGTGGAAAGAGGCTGTCTGTTGGAATTACATCCCACTTCATTGAAGGAAAGTAACTCAGGATATCCTCGAAGGATAGTAGGGGAGACAGATTTGCGAGTGCTCGGCTGTTTAATAACACTAGGGGCGTCATTTGATCGTACTAATTGTGAAAACAAGATTTTTTTAATGTAGTATGGTGAAATGCTCTCTCCCTAGTTCATTTTTATTGACACATTGCTTTGACCTCCCTTGTGTGTCAGTTCTCAGCATTGCCACAAGGGGTGCTATAGGGAATGTTAATGTAAAGCAAAGTCCATTTATGGAAGTTGTGCCACTCGGCGGACATGTTTGCAACGCCTTCGCGCAGCTATTTACATTATAGCAAAGCAACAAGCAGATGTTCTAAAACCGCTGGCAAAATTAAGATTAAATAGCATATTTCTAATCAATAATTAAACTTGACATGAGCTCTACTAAAACGTTGATTTACAAAGCTTAAATTGCTCTAAAATCACCTTTTTCGAGCAGCCATATTGAGTGTTGCATTCCTCCCCAATTAGTTTTCTAGAGTTTTCAGAATATCTCTTGACAGTTTTTTGTCAATTAGTAAATTGAAACGGGATGTTTTTGTATTCCACATACACCATAAACCATTGAAATCTGTTTCGAAATGTAAATGTTATGGTGCTTTTTATCCAGGAAATTATTTTTCTCCCATTCATTTATGTGTTTAAAGACCAGTCATGCCCTTCCCAGTATATGGCAGCGCTTGACATACGGCGTCTTAAAGTCCCAGTGAAACAAAAAATTACGATGCCTATTTTTTCCATGAAATATTGCAGCGTTTATTGTAAATAGTTTATCAATGTGGGTCATTCTCTTTTTATCATTCCTCATAATCTTCAGTTAAAATCTGAAAATGCCCTAACGTCCTGTAGTGACTATCCATCTTAAATGACGAATGTTAGACGGCTTGGGCGGAGCATCTGTTAACTCCTCCCCTTCAACTGTCAGTCTGCTGGCAGTTCCATTTCAAAATGCAACGGCTGTTTTTATACGTCCCATCAAATCGCAGAGAAATACGAAAGCCACGACCCCTATTCTTCTCATTCGAAATTCCATTTCACTTGGAAATGCGTCAAAATACGGAAGTAAAAACAATCGCAACTTCCGGTTCACAGGGACTTTAAGTCTGTAGTCAGTTGCTATGGTGATTTCACTTAATTAACTTGCATAAGAGAAAATAAAATGCCAAAGATGTAATATATACTGTATATACAGTGAGGGAAATAAGTATTTGATCCCCTGCTGATTTTGTAAGTTTGCCTACTTACAAACAAATGAAGGGTCTATAATTTTTATGGTGGGTTTATTTTAACTGATAAACACAGAATATTAAAAAAAATCAGGGGAAAAAAATGTTATATAAAGGTTATAAATTGATTTGCATTTCAGTCAGTGAAATAAGTATTTGATCCCCAAGCAAAACATAACTTTGTACTTTGTGGAGAAACCCTTGTTGGCAAGCACAGAGGTCAGACATTTCTGATAGTTGGTCACCAGGTTTGCACATGTGTCCGGATACATTTAGTCCACTCCTCTGTCAATCTTTAAGGTTTCTTGGCTGTCGCTCAGCAAATTGGAGTTTTAGCCTCCTTCACAGAGGTTCTATAGGACTAGGGTCTAGAGACTGGCTAGGACATTTAATGTGCTTCTCCTTAAGCCACTATTTGGTTGTCTTGGCAATATGTTTTGCGTCTTTGTCATGTTAAAGGCTCATCCATGACCCATCTTCAGTGACCTAGTTAAGGGGAGGAGGTTCTCGTCCAAGATTTTACGGTACACTGGCCCGTCCCTCAGCCCCTCAATGCGGTGAAGTCATCCTGTATACCTGTAGCAGAGAAAAAGCCCTAAAGCAGAATGTTTCCAACACTGTGCTTCTCTGTAGACATGATGTTCTTGGGCTCATAGTCAGCATTTCTCTCCCTCCAAACACAGGAGTCCATTTTGGTCTCACAGCAGTGCCAGCACTTTCGCCAAAGCCTTTTCTGAATCATTTTGATGTTCATTGTCAAACTTAAGACGAGCCAGGCGGGCCTTCTTGGGCAGGAGGACCTTGCGGGTGCTTCAGGATTTCAGTCTACTGTGGCATAGCGTGTTACCAATGTGTTACCAATGTTTTGCTTGCTAACTGTGTTCCCAACTGTCTTGAAATCATTAACAGGCTTCTTCCGTGTAGTTCTGGGCTGATCTTTAACATTTCTCATGATCATCTTTACCCCATTGGGGAAATATTGCAGGGAGCTCCAGAACAAGGGCATTTGATAGTTATTTTGTATATCTTCTATTTCCAAATAATCACACCAACAGTTGTCTCCTTCTCACCAAGCTTCTGTCTGTAGCCTATTCAAGGTTTGTGCAGGTCTCCAATCTTGTCGCTGACATCCTTTAAAACCTATTTGGTCTGGACCATGGTGTTGGAGAGGTTGAACTGGAAGATACAGATTCTGTTGGCAGGCATCTTTTATATACATAACAAGCTGATTTAGGAGTACTTTCTTAAAGTGACAGGACTAATCTGTGGTCCATATAGGCACATAACCAATCTGTGGAGCCAGAATTCTTGCTAGTTGGTAGGGGATCAAATACTTATTTCACTGACTGAAATGCAAATCAATTTATAACCTTTATATAACATTTTTTTCCCCTGATTTTTTTTAATATTCTGTGTCTATCAGTTAAAATAAACCCACCATAAAAATTATAGACCCTTCATTTGTTTGTAAGTAGGCAAACTTACAAAATCAGCAGGGGATCAAATACTTATTTCCCTCACTGTATCTCACCTCCCAAGATGCTTAACTTTTCTTTTCCACCTTAAATGTCAAAAATACCCACACAGGCGACTGCTCTTTGAAGGCATGCAGGTGAATGTGGATTTGTGAATGGCCACAGCAGGTTCAAGGCGGGCGTCTGTTCTCTGTAGGCCTGCAGTGAAGCGGCTTAGCCTGATTTTTGGTCTCTGGGCAGCGCCTGAGCTGTATCTCTCCCGCTCACCGGCAGTCAGAGAGAACATGCCAGCGATGATGAATGGGGCACCTTGTCAGTTAAAATGAAAATTCTTAGCCGGATGATAGCTTCATATTAATGCCTGTTTTATGGATTGGAGCAAGTGGTCTGAACAAGATGAATGTGGGTGATGAGAGGAGATACAAAACAAAAGGGCTCCTCTACCTTCATCTGGAACACAGGCAGTCGGGTCGGGCTCATCACTTTAGAGTGCAACTTTCTTAGTTAGAAGACTAAGAAGGCTATATATTCGCATTTATCTCAATTTTACGTCACAGTAAAGCGGACATTTCCTGTTTGTCCCATCAGATGTGTCCATTTTATCAGCGTCCATTGCCTTTAGAAGTCCATTTCCCTCTTTTTCTGGCACATTCTCTCTCTTTTTGCTGTGTCTGTATCTCTGTGTTTCTCTGCTTTGGCTGCCACTGAAAGCTTTAAGTGTTGTTCGCTCTGAGGTCTGTCCCCGGCTGGCTCGTGCTCAAAGCTTCAGCGATCTGTTCAGACACATTCAATTCACACCAGCTCAGTGCGCTGTCAAAGCAATGATATTGATTCAGGAAAAATGCGAAAATCTCTCCCTCGTTTCCCTCTGTAATTTTAATGTTTACATTTCGTTTTAATCCTCGTGTCTTTTTTTCCTTAAATGAAATCCATCCGTCCGTTCCTCCTCTCTCCAAACAAATCAGTAATTACGTGGCCGTGACATGAAATGGACCGGCAGCGCGCAGAGACATGAAAGAGCGGATGGAAGGCGAGCTGAGGGCTTGGACACGGCCGCAGTGAGAGGTCTTTGAGAGGAAAAGATAGAGAAGAGAGAGAGAGAGAGAGAGAGAGAGATCAGATATAATAGAAAGTTGTTTTAATGTCTGGTTTGATTTAATGTGAATGTTATTTTTCTTTCGAAACAATCATAAACATCATAATACATTAATAATATTGTGTGTTCCCACATGAAACTTTTGGCATGCTATAGTATTTACTATAGTAAACTGTAGTATATTATAGTACATTTTTGCAACAGTACTTTGTAATATTGATTATAATGAATTGATAAACTGTACTGTAATATACCTTAATACTTATTACGGTAAGGGTTTACTATAGAAAATGAAGTAATACTGTACATATAATAATACAAAAAATCAAGTAAAAATACAGTTAAAATAGTCATTGGCCATCCCATCTGTTGCCTAATTTCGGCTTACTTTTATCTTATTGATGCTTTATAACATCTGCGATCTGATCGGATCCTTAAAGAGTACAGATTTTGTTTCTATGTGGTCAGATCTCTGAGGCTCTACTGCCCTGCTTGTGTTAATCACAGCTTTGCTGACGGAGAGCTTTAAACACAGACGGCAGAGACCTTGGAGTGAGTTTTCAGGCCTTTGTGGCTTCTAATTATTGTGTTTCAAGCCGATTTTTACCCATTCTGCCATCTTATGATATATAGAAGAGAGACAGGCTAGAATTTGCTTTTTTGAAGACGGCAGCACGCCTAAATTTCCCCATGGAAATCTGTCAAATGAGAAGCGCAGCTATCTGGGAATTGCGGGGTGTCTGCGGACCGTTGAGCACAGAATCTCTATGTTGTATTGAAATAGCCGTTCTGATGTATAACAGTGCATAAAATCCCTCGCTGCGTTATCTTCCAATGATGTCATTTCCTCCTACCTTTAGTGGCATCAGTAAACGCAAAGCATCTTGACATTTGCATCGTCTCTGTCTCATCGCTATAATCTGCAGAATGAATTGATCCGAAGCAGTTCATCTGTGATGCTGCACGATCAATCTGTGCTTTTACCTGCCGAGTCTCCTCCCCGCTCAGCCCGTCTCTCCGCCCATCTTTTTCTTTCTCGCAGCTTCGTGTTCGTCTTCTAAATCCGCCTTTTTTCTTCAGACCACTCCGACCTCTCATCTTCCTGCGGCCCATCCCTTTGTATTTATTATTTCAGCTCGCGACCGCCGTCTTATTGAACTGTGATGTGCAAGCGTGTCTTTCATGTCGACCCGGCCGTGTTTTATCCGAGTAATGTGGATCGTGTATTTGCTTTCTCTGCCCGTCTTTCATACTGCATTAGATTAAAGAAGGACGTGCAGAAAAACATATCCAGGGTTCCTGCATTGGATTCCGCTGCAAGTATAAACAAGAGTGTAGCATAGAAACTATAAAATATATACTTGGTGAAAACGAATCTTTGAGATTATTTTTGGGTGATATGTGATATGGTTCAACCAAATATTGGGTGATATATCGTCATTCTGATGACAGTATTGTGAATCCTTAAAAAAGCTAAGATGGCCCATGTCATCTTTTTCCTATTTTTTTTTCTTCCTCTCCTTCTTATGGAAGATGTTGGGTGATGTCTCCGTGCTCTCCGCAGGCCAATGTGATCCAGAGCGCAGGAGAAGCTGTCAGTTTATCTGACGCCTGTCAGAGGCCGAGCGATGGATCCTCTCATCCATCTGGCCCGCTTTATGTATATAGGTCAAAAACAATGAAGCGTAGAGAGAAAGAACCAGCCACTGATAAAGTGCAGCAGAAAATTAAACGTAAACCTATTGTGTCATCATAGAAAATGACAAATGATGTGTGGAAACGCTCTTGAGCTGATATGACGCGAGCGCATTAATTCCAGCGGGCAGGTCCAGCATGCGACCGCGAGTTTGTGTTGTGTTTGCTGTGACCTGCTGCAGAGGTGCTGTAATAAACCGAGCGACTGCAGAGAAATGCCAAGAGAGTTGGAAGATAAAGCGGCAAACTTTAAGTGGGAATAGCAGATAAAGTTCCTATTTATTTACATTTAAATAACTGCTTTTTCTGTAGCAGCTCTCTTGGGCTTCAGTGCGTTTCTGTTCCGTTTTTATTTTTTGTACCTCTTGTGGTTTTGCTTCAGAGAAATCCTGGTGGATTTTGAGGTGTAGGCTGAACGGTAGTAAGAAACGATATTGTTGTCGTGTAGCTGGAGGGCAATTCGAGAAGCCAGAAGTTTGACTGAGCGTTGCAAAAAGCATAATTTGCTCCAATGCACATTTTAGTATGATGTGCTTTTGCGTCAGTGATGTTTTTTTTTTCTTCCGAATAATCGTACATTTTTACGTTGTGCGAATTCTTACGAATTAGCTACCTGGTAAAATAGTTACAAATGTCTATGGATCAGGCTACATTTTTGCGTTCTGTTTAAATGTTGTAGTCGTACTATGTAACTTTCTGTGATTGTTAGTAGGTCAAAATGAGAAACAATAATAACATACATTACATTGTCTGTATATAATTTGTCTGGGTTATTTTACGTTACATTTAGCAGGGAATAAATCTGCACGGAATTGGATTTTAACTTGAAATGTCATAGACGTAAAGGTCCAGTGTACGAAATTTAGCACTACACTGCAAAAAATAACATTCTTACTAAGCATTTTTGTCTTGTTTTTAGTAAAAATATCAAAAACTTCTTAAATCAACATCCAATTACTTGACAAGAAAAATGACCAAAGATATATTTAGTCTTGTTTTTTATGAAAAATAATATAAGAATCAAGTAAGTTTATGGTAAAATTAAGCAAAACAAATCTGCCAATGGCATGAGAAAAATAAACTTGAATTTAGTTTGACCTTTTTCTCAAGTACCTAATTCAAGTTAATTTTTCTCACCGTATTGGCAGATTTTTTGCTTAATTTGACCATGAACTTACTTAATTCTTATATTTTTCTCCTTAAAAAGAGACTAAACATCTTAGGTCACTTTTCTTGTCGAGAAAGTGCATCTTGATTTAAGAACGTTTCGAGATTTGTACTACAAAACAGACAAAAACACTTAGTAAGAATGTCTTTTTTTGCAGTGTATCTAGCGCTGATGTTGCATATCGCAACCAACGGCTCACGCCACCCCTCCCTTTTGAAGCCCTACGCCGGCTGACACGCAACTAAGATGTCTTCACGTTTTCGTTTCTTTGAGATAATGTATTTACGAAACACGCTCTGTTGAGCAGTTTGTCCGTTTACGGCTACTGTAGAAACAATATGTCGAATCCCATGCAAGGGGACCCGTGGTGTATGAGGTAGAAATAAAAACACAATGCTTTATCGTGTTAGATCTTTATACACCTCTGAAGACATAGTTATGTATAGCCTAATATACTGCATTTCTTTCAATAGATCCTCCAAAAAATGACACATTGGACCTTTACATTTTTGATTCAGTTATTTACATTTATTCATTGAGCCAATGCTTTTATTCAAAGCGACACACCGATGAGCGAGCATTAACATTTTGTCAATGAATTCATTTTAATGTTTCATTTTAAGAAACATTTTTATCTAATGGTCCGTGAATATTGTGTAGGTGTACTAAGCTCACTGTATGTCTGCCCTCCAGCAGGTTCCTAAAACACATTTCTGCACCCGTTTCTTTAGCAAAACGTCTCTGTAATTCCTTCCCGTCGAATGCAGAAAAATGAGAGAGAAACTGTCGGCCGTCAGCAGGTACGCTGGTTTTGGTGAGCGTTCTTCTCTTGCGTCTCGGCGCTCCTGAAATCACCACAGTAAGAGCCGCAGGTTTATCAATTTGAGCTGGCCAACTGCACAGCTAAATGTATGTGAAAGTTAACAAATCCCTGAGGTAAATTGAGCCAGATTTCAGCTGTCTGTGTGAGACTACTGAGGTGCGACACACTGGATTGAACCTAATGCCTGAGGCTAGTGCAATCAAACCGACGGTTGAAGACTCTCCAGCTCCCAGCTGGGGAGAATCTCAACCGCACGGCAAATGACTCGCCTCGGAGCTGGAGGAGGGAGACGCTGTGACATTGTTTTTATCGACTATTAAAGCACTTCGCCGGTGACGGGGAATATACATTATCACGCTTTAGAAGAGAGGCTGCGGCAGCACGTCTGCGCACATCATGTGATCGGTGCTTAAGGTGCAACTGAATTGTTAAATATTAATATATGATTAAGAGATGTTTAGTGTTTGTTGTTTTATATTAAGTAATATAAGGGAACCGCTTGCAGAGTTATTCAATTGTCAAGCATATACATCAGATTGGTTTAATAACCTTAATGTACTTGCAGTGTGCACCTAGCACTAGGAAAACACACGTATCGGATTGGGACTCGGCATCGGCAGGTACTCGATATTAAGAGACTCGGATCTGAAGCACAGAAAACATCCATTTTTGTCTCTCATCCTCTGTACGTTTATGTTTTTATTCAAGATAATATTGCTGAAGATTACTTCAATGCTTTGGAATAGAATTAGTGTGTGTTGAGTTACTGTACAGTATATCATGTGGCAGTGCAAAATCATGTGTTTAATTCCCAAGGAACACGCATGCTGAATGAAATGTATGCCTTGAACGCACCGCAAGTTGCTTCCAGTTAAACGTAAATGCACAGATGCAGATCGGCATGAAGCTCACTTCTTAGTAGTCGTGTTACAGACGACACAGAATAGCCGATCAAGAGCATATGTTGACTTTTGGATGCTGCATTAGATTTGCATTGGTGGGTTTAAAGGGATAGTTCACCTGAAAGTTAAACTTTGGTAGTCGTTTATGTAACCTCATGTCATTCAAAATCTGCATACGACCCTTGGGTGGAATACGAAAGAAGATACTTTGAGAAATGACTTTTGTGTCTATGTAATGGAAAACAATGTGGTCCGGTGTCGTTTGGTTACCATCGTTCTTCGAAATATCTTCTTTTGTGTTGGAGTGACGTGAGGGTGAATAGATGATGAAAGAATTGTCATTTTCGCGTGTACTGTCCCTTTAAGATCAGCCAGCATGCTACTCTAGCAATACCATGTGTTTTTATTGGTTAGTAATAAAGCTGTGGTTGAATTGAATTCAAACTATTACAGTGTCCCTGTAGCTCAGCTGATACTATCGAGCGTTGCACTAGCACAGATTTGATTCCCAGGGAATGCGTGTGTATAACGCAAATGCACTTCGGATAAAAGCGTCTGCCAAATGCATAAATGTAAATGCACGAAATAAACAGCGGCACGTGTTGCAAAACCGGCGAGGATTCCTACATTAAGGAGTCCGCCCGTAACGCGTGTCTGAGTGGGAGTAACGCGTGTCCTCCCCTGTGGTTGACTTGTGTGGAGATGCATTTGTTAGGGACGTGAGACGGCAGCAATGACAAGCAGATTTCCTCTCCGCTCGTCCCTGCCAAGCGTCGGCATAGATGTTCCTTTCTGAGTGACTGTGTAAAGTATTGACATCAGCCGAATAAATAAACATAAGCTGGGACTTCGCTCCCAGGCTGCCTGGACACAGAAACAGGCGGCTCTACGGAAACACACACCCACCCTTGCCGTAACGGCACATTTACAGACAGCACAAACAAGGGCTCTCTAATCCCCGACCTCAGCGAGGGATATTTATCTTAGCCGCTAAATAAATTGATTAGAAAGCGGGAGTGAGGAGAGTCGTCCATCAGCCGCCCGTTTCAGGGGGAACTGCATTAGGGTGCCGGCTAGAGGACAATCGCTCTGACCGACCCTCCCCCTCCTTCCTGATACCCCCCCACACGCACCATCACGCCAATCTCTCCAGTCAGACGCGGTGACATAGCTGCAGTGCTTCTCTTCACGGGCTCGCCAGACACCTGCCTGCCTTCCTTTTGCATATGTACACAATATGCTTAATGGGTCAACAGCTCCGGCAGAAAGAGGCGATTTTCAGATGGGGGGCGGCAGGCCTCGAGCTGCCCGCTCTCTTTTCACATAATTCAAAGACAAAAGGGGCTGATTTTCGCCCGCATTCGCGGCCAACCAGCCAGCACACATTTCCATTTTTTATTTCGACACAAACGCTGTTCTTATCTCTCGTGAAATGTCTGAACGCTCACGGAAGGGTCGAGAGAGAAAGTGTTGCTTGGGACTCGGGGGGGCGCAGGATTTCTCAAACCCTTCGGCCTCTATTTTTGTGGTTTGTGGTTTGTGTCGATGCATTTTTATCCTTTGGCTGCGTTATCTAGAAACGTGTCCCGTAACAAATTGCGGAATTTTATTTTTGCGCTTCTGAATTTGATCTGCAAACGCGATTGCCATTTAATTTCTGGTATGGAGTGGATTTGGGGTGATTTGTGTGTAAATGCTTTTTATGTGCTCTCTAACAGTCTAAAGGAATTCGGTTGCTTAGTTTTCTCTCCTCCCGTCAGCCGTAGATCGCAGGATAAAGTGTGGCATTTGTGGTCCGTATTACAAACCCAGAATGCAACGTTACGAGATTTTCTTTCCGAGTCATCCGAGCATTTTCTTTACAGTCGTTCACTGAGATGCAACACTTTGTAGTTTCCAATTTTCTGTGCTTGTGGTCATTCAACTGTTAGATATTATGTTGTATGTACATAAACCAAAAGTACACAAGGCGACCGTGTTTGTTTGCAGGAAAACACATTTAAACGTGTCCTGTGGTGGTGTGGGATCCGCTCTGTATCAGTGACCCAGTGTGTTTCCGAGCGGCGAAACCGCACACGACAGAAAATACGTTTCCAAATCTGATTTTCTAGCCCAGTCGCATTGCTCACATGCTCAGATTTTATTGGAGTTGAAATCTAATTTATCTTAATTCAAACACGATTCAAAGCACATGTCTCTCAGTTGTCTAAGCCATTTGTTTCATTCAAATATTTGCTTTGCTGGAGTTAATTCCACCTCCAGTAAATCACGTCTCAAAGCCGGGTGGCGTTTCACAGGAACGACATGATGAATGGAGACCGGACGGAACGGAGTGTTGTGTGTTTTGATCGGGGACGGGTATCAAAACGTGTTTTTTTAACTGCTGTTTATCGTGATTTACATGGCTAGCAAACAGTCGGATAGCGGTGACGTTAATGGGAGTAACAAAACTAGCAAAAGCTTTTGGAATAACAATGATCACATGACTTGTTTTTTACACATTCAAAGCTGAAATCCATACTTTTTGGGTTAAAAATATACAAACTGTAAGCTTATAATAAAAATATATAATTTGAGCTTTCTGGTACAGTTTTGCAAAAAATGTTTGACGTCATTTGACTTCATCCCATGCAAAGAAAAGCAGTTTTATGTTTCAAACAGAGATGGCGATAGAGAGGCAAAAGTTACGTTTTCCACCTTAAATGATCTCTCAGCTGTCAACATTTGCAATTTTGTCAGAATTTACATTAGATTTGAAACAAATTGACAGTGATTCTGTGTTTAGAAATGGTGAATTTAGTGCATTGCACAAACCCCGCATGAATTTTAAGCGGCCTGCGTTTGACATCACACTCCGGTTGTGAGAGATGAGCGTTTGAACTGTGACCGCAGAGCGGGATTCTGCTCCAGCAGAACAAAGGATTGCATTTCTCTCTCTCTCTCACCGTACCGACACCGCACACACCGCCTCTCCGTGACTCCAGAGCGAAGGCATTCCCGCTCTGTCATGGGAAAGTGTTCGCGGAGGAAGAGAAGAGCTCTTCCACTCCAAATCTCCTTTTGTCTGAGCGCTCTTAATTGGGCCCCGCTTTGAAAACCAAGGTGCTAAAAGAGGGACTTGAAATTTATTTTTCCCCATCAATTAAACAAAATGAACAATATGTTCTCGAACAGAAAGAGAATCCTCCTCATCTTCTTGTGCACCTGAAAAAAGCGTGCCTTTTTACATGCGCACGCACACACAAGGCTGTGGGAATTTTCCCGTCTCCCATCCCGCCGGAGATATTGGTGCCCGTGTAAGAGGGGCCTGTATTTACAAGGCTTAGCGTTGTCGGAGCGGCTGTGGACGCCGGAGATAACCTGACTATTACAAGCTTTGTCTGTGCTCGGAGATGGCAGTCAGCTGCCTCTTATTAGGCCAATTTAATTAGACTCATTTCAATAGAATTAATTAGTGCGCAACCACAAGATTTCAAAGGAAGGTGATTGAAGTCGCACGTTTTTTTCGCCTCTGTAAAAACCATTGTTTCATAATTTAATTTCAGAAGTGCTTTAATAGGATCTCGGATCTTCAAGCCGTGCAGCGAAAGCGGTCTGAATGACTTTTGAAACCATTATAAAGGTTTTGCACTTGCAATTACGCTCATAATGACACCGCACGCTAGTATAGATTTAGTTTGGCATTTTTTGGAAGGTTGACACATGTTTTTATTTGCAAAGGCCTTCCTTCTTTCATACCGTTTAATATTCTGTTGCGTCGTCTCATGTAAGCTGTTGGTGTCAATGCAAGCGGTGTTTTTTTAAACTTGTTGTTTTTTTATAAAGAGTGTTTTGTTATTCTGTGTGTAAGAGACGGGGCTGGAGATCTTGCGGTCTGTTGCAGCATTAGCGCTGCAGTGAGCCCGGTCTGACGCAGTAAACATTGATAGCAGCTCTGCAGGAAAGACGGCGCATGCTAAAGAAACCCGTCCCCTTCACTTAATTCTGCAAATGTCAAAGCTGAGAAATAACAAGAGATGCCTGTCTGTCCTGGACGTGTGTGTGCGTGTGGGATAAGCCTCTTCTGTTTGATTTTTTCGGCCCGATTTGACACTACAAGGCCACCCACTGGTCGGTTTTTTGATATACGCTAAGTCTAAAAGATGCTGGTATTCGATAAAAAAAAACACTGGCTTTACGACTGTAATGTACAGTAGATCTCGAGAACAATTGATGGCGATCAAATTTGAGGCGATTTGCATATTCTGCTGTTGCTTCGCTGGATGTGGTAGGTAAATTTTTAATCAGTACAGAGGAAAAATTAATTTGCTGTCTCGGAAAGGAGGAGCGTACCAGAGGGATGCTTACAGTTTCATTAGTTGTGTTTTGTCATAACAGCACCGGTCGACAGAGAGAGAGAGAGAGAGAGAGAGAGAGAGAGAGAGAGAGAGAGAGAGAAATATAGGAACTTTGAAAAAACAGTGTTGTTTTGTTACATCTTCTTTTGTGTTTTGCGGAATGACACGAGGGTGAGTGAATAATAACAGAATTTTCATTTTTCGTGAAATAGTCCCTTTAAATTTATGAAACCTGCATACTGACTATAAGTAGAGATGGAGAAATTCTGTCGGTATTTTTCAATTCGAAATTCTTAACTTTTTTACGAGGTGGTTGATTTGTACGAGTCTTATTCGTATGTTTAAATACGATTTGCTTTCGCGCCAGTGACGTTAGGTTTAGGGGAGAGGCTTCCGTATTGCTTCTTTTCTAATAATCGTACCTTTCTGTACGATTCGCATAGTACGAATTAGCCACCTCGGAAAATAGTAATGAATTCTCGTGAGATCGGGTTGGTATTTTTTCGCCCTCGTGTTGTTATCTTTCCGTATCACTTTCTTTTTTAAAACATTGAGACGTTTAATGACTGGCAGTCTACATTAACTTTTATTTCATGAAAATAAATAGATCATATTCATTAAAACTTATCTTCTTGCAACACTACGTGGTAAGTAAATGACATAACAGAATGTACATTTTCGCATTTTAGCTCTTACTATAGAAATTCTTGCCGAACACCAAATACATCGAAAGTTGGCTAACCCGTTAATGAAACTAAATCAGAAATAGGGATTCTTTTAGTAATCGAGTATTCTACTGATTTTTCCATCGATTAATCGGGTATTCGGATAATAAGTACTTTTTCTTTATTAAAGAGCAATACTAAATATACAAGAGAAAATAAGACAGGTCTCTTAAAATGAACAACTAATTTGTTTCCTTTTTAGAAAAATTAACATATTTATTGCTGAAATTGCATACATTAATATCTGTGAAAACTAAACCCATTTAGTACATTCCATTGCCATATTACATTCAAAATGCAATATAGGCCTAATACAAATGTATAAATGTGAAACATTAATAAAAATGGAAAAAATAATTTCAAAGGTAAACAACTAACTTCAGCTTATGCATGATGCATTTAGTTTATCTAAATTAGTTTTAGTTTCTTTTTTTACTATTAAATAGTAATATATTTGTCCACATAAAAATACCGAGTTAACCGGACTTTTATTTTGGCAGGTCGTCGGAAGACGCTTATTTTTTAGTGTGTTAGCTTCACTCAGTAAAATGTTCTGAAATAAACTCTCAGAGCAACTCTGGAGATGAAGTTCATGTCCTCATAAAGCGCAGATGCAGACAAATCCATGAGCAATCACACGTGTAGCACGTTAAACTGTGCAGTTCATTCACTCAGACACGCAGAACAGCCAGACGACATGTGTAAATAACAGGATTCCGCATCCACTAGTCCGAATCTAGTTTTATGGACTCAATGCAGCCGGAAAACAAGTTTCACTCGCAAAATAGACTAAAACTAAATAAAATAGCAGTTCACCATTTCAATAAGCTATCAGTTATTTATCAGCATGAGAAACACGTGTTAGCGTGTGAACAGACTAAAATGTGCGTGTCTGACGGTGAATGCGTGAGCCCTGTAACATGAAGTTTAGCGGGCTGTGCGTCAGTAATAACGGTCCGTGGGGAAACGCAGCGCTCCGTGTGTACTGTAGTTAAATGGATTAAACGAGGCTTCGAGGCAACAAAAATTGCCTCGATGATTTTTTGTATTCGAATTACTCGAGTTACTCGAGGAATCGTTTCAGCCCTAATCAGAAATAAAAAAATATATATTTATAAATACATTTATTGTATTTAACAAACACAAAATAGTCTGCAATAGAAAAAGTTTGTATCAGTGTGTTGTGCTGCATGCTTACGTCGCTTTTAAGTTGTTTTGCAAAAGGAGCGGTAATATTTTACAACACCACACACACATTCGATGTGACCGACCGTCAGGTTTTTAATCCACTGTAACATCTGCATCTTTTTTCAAACTCTCATCTTTCTCTTGTTCTTTTCTTTCTCTCCCGTCTTTCCTCCAAAACTCTGCCTGGAGAAATCTAGATGTTCATCGCATCGATATCCTCTCTGAGAGTTTGATTAATTATATTAGGTGGCGTTCAGGGACGCGTTCCTGCAGCCTGTTTAACTCTGAGGGATTCGGGCATGCAGACAGATGGATGGAGTGGTGCAGGGGATAGGAAAGGAGTATTGGCCAAACCTCTGCTGAGGAGCGAAACAATTTAGAGTGTTAGCAACTGCCTGATAAGAGGTTAACAATAGTGTGAGCTTTCCTTCTCTTCTTTCAGATCCATGAGGGGCCACGGGGAGAAAACCGTCAGCACTGCCTGACAATCACTCGCGTTAATGTATTCATATATGGAGACGCGGGACCCATCGTACGACACTTTACTGAAGTGTTTCATGAGAACGTGTGGAGTTTGTTTCTAGGGAGTCGAATACATGTTAGGAAGAGATGAATAGTGAAGTAAAGAGCAAAATGAAAGTTTTCTTAAAAGTCTTTTGGGCTTTCGCGATACACGTTTGCTGAAGAAACGTTCTCTGGCAGGGCTTTGTGATGTACGCCGAGCACCGTTTTAGAGATTTCAGTCGCTTTGCATAGACGTTCTTTGCCAATATTTGTTGTTAAAGTTTTGTACTTTTATGTTTTTATTTAAACATCAAATGGAATATGATTTAGTAGAAAATATATATTTTTTAAATATATATTTAATAAAGACATCAGTTGCAAAGCAAACAATATTAGAATGTTGGTGTTAAAGAAATGTGTTGTTTCTACATTAATTTGGAGATAAAATGTCAAATTATTAGAACGTAAAAGTATATTTAAAAGCATAAAAAGCTGTGTGTGATTAGTTAGTTAATTTTTTTAATTGATTGACAGCACTAAAATAAACATGTTAAACAAAATAAATAGTGTATGGTTCATTTCACTATACGTGTGCGAAATTATTTGGAATCTTATACATCTTTTTATTTATTAAAGATGGAATCTTATTTTCTTTTGCTTCAGAATAACATGGATGTAAATGTGTTTTAAATAGTTTTCCGTTAATATCTAACAACTTTATTCCTTCTTTGAAATGACTTCTTTGTCTTATGAAGTAATCATGAAACGTGGATAACATCTCAGCCTAACATCCAGAATACAGTAAAATGCTAAATTAAAAAATAAATTAAAAAAAATGTATGTCATTTAAATTTATTAAGAAAACAAAAGCATGCACATCAACCTCAAGTGGGTGCTCGACCAAAAATATAAAAAAAATATTAATTGAAAGACTTCACGCGAAAGTCTTTTAATTAATAAATGTTTCATATTTTTGGAGCTTTGGTGTGCTGACTTTATATACAGATATTTAATAGTAATACCATTTTAAATTGTCTATAAGCTCTAACTTTTTTTTGTAATCAGTAGATCACTAGACAACTAGAAAATCAGTTCTCCTTGACATTCTGACTGTCTAGTGCAGTAGTCTAGAGTTGCGGTGATCATGTGTGACCTCTTTTTCCGACTCCGCCCCTTCTCTAGATCAGCACGTTTGGTCCCGCCCCCATGCATCTTCAGCTGAAACAGAGGCCCCGGGCCTGAGCTCTCACTGGGGCCTGTGGTTCAATGGCAAAGCTTCTCTGACTGACTGCAAAGTACCTGCGAGCTGTTTATTCGCTCGAAGAGCCCGACCCCTATGATTGCTTTTGAGTAAAGTGAATCTGCTGGCCAGGGTTGGGAATTCACTACAGTAGATGTGAACTCCAGCCTCAGAGCGACGGAAAATTAAAAAGCAGCTTGTGGTCTGTTTAGAGAGGTTTTTTATTGCTACTGTAAATTGTAAATAGCTCACGCGGCCTTTGCATGCATGTCTTTGCTTTGCTATTGGATTGTAGTCTGTGGCTGTTTTCTTTTGACGTGTGCAACACAAAAGAAGATATTTTGAGGAATGTTGGTAACCAAACAACATTGGCCTCCATTTACTTCCATTGTGCGGACATAAAACCACTGAGATATTTCTTTCGTGTTTGAAAGCGTCGTTCAGGTTTTGAACCACACGAGGGTGAATAAAGGATGACAGAATTTTCATTTTTGGTTGATCTGTCCATTTAAGAGGCATGTATAAAATACAGCCTTTTTAAAAAGCATCTGGCCGTATTTAGAGTCGACACCATTTCAAGATGAGTGCCAGTTGTTTCTCTTCTTCTCTTGTAGTGGACGGTTGGATCCGCTGGCCGGGTCTTTTCTTTTTCTTTCTGTTGTTTCTGGAACACTCTTCTCCAGCCTCATTTTGGGCCCTTGCCGACCTTCCCTTGCCAAGTGCACTTGTTTGCTCGCTCTCTTTCCTCTCCCTCTTTCGCTCATTCTCATCTTCCTCGCACTCTAAACACCATCAGACTCATTTATCTCTCATCCGCAACATCTGCCCCCAGTGTGCGCGCTCATGGAACAAACCGTTTAGTTTAGCAGGCAACACAGATGCGATTTATTCTCAGACATCAAACGGCGAAACTTCGACATCTACAGTAAATAACCCAGCAGAGCTGCAGTTCACCTCGGTGCTTAAAGACAACATGAAACATTATGTGAAACGTGTTCAATTCTGTAATGTGATTGTATTTAGGAGTGAAATATTTAATATACTGTAACTCAACTGGTAGCGGGCATGGGTTTGATCCAAAGTCACTTTGGATACAATCATTTGGATCTGTATAAATGTAAATGTGAATATGTTTTATTTCTTAATCTTGTTAATTGTAGTAAAGTTTAAAATGGTATTCTGCTGTACTCGGTCTGTCTGCCTTGAACACAAGAACATTGTGTGTACGCCCCCTCAGGGTCTTATGTTATTGGTTAATGGTATTTTCCCTTGCCAACACGGTGTAGTCAGCAGAAATAAAGTATTTGCAGAGGTTGAGAAGTTATTAGATTTTGATAAAAGAGGATGTGAGTAAACATATTTTACAGGGTTTCCACTGTCATGGAAAATCTGGCAACATTTGAGAATAAAAAAATCGTGATTTGTAGGCCTGGAAAATCACGAAATGTCTATAAAGAATATGGAAAATCAAATTGTCGGCGATAATTTATGTGATCTTTTTGAAAGAACATTGAAAAACTCCTAGAGTGATCGCAAATTTGAAATTTATTGAAAGGGTAGCCCCTTGAGATGTAACATCTCATTTTCAAGGGGTCCCAATGACACCTACAGAATACAATACAGAATACAACAAATAACAAAAAAGACAAAACAACAAAAAAGTGACTTGGAAGAGATGGAAACTCATTGGTCAAATATCAAAATGTGATGTTTTTAGAATAGCATGCAAGGATAAATTGTGCACAATTTTTTTTTATTAGTTAATGTATATAATTATAATATATTCATTAGTAAATATGTCTATTGTTTTGGACGTATTTGTATTTGGTTGTCATTTGGCCAGTCATATAGTGTATGTAGAAATGCATGAGAGATGGTCGCTGTGTGGAGCCGGTGTCGAGCTGTCCTACAGTAATAGAGCAGAGCTGCTGCATAAGATATCAAGCATATGTTGATATGGTGTAATATGACCTCCGACCCCCTTTCTCTTACAGTAAATGAGGTTAAAGCGCTGAGAACAAATAAAAATGTGAAGTCAGACCTCATTCACCCGCTCGCTGAGATGTCGGATCCCGCACACAGCTGCATAATCCGTGACGGTCTGCGGGCGTCCCGAGTGAATATTGCATGCTGGGTAATTGCGGGCAGGAAAGGCAAACACCTCTCTCGAGCAGCTGATGGGAAAGACCCTCAGATCGTCTGCATTGGCTGAATTATGAGTTCCGTCTGCTTTGTAATTTCACATGGTTTTATAATACTGTACAACACTCCACATGTTCAGTGAGATCTTTAGTGCTTGTAAACAGCTGAACAGTAAAGATGGGTTGTGCACCTCTCATTTTGGGTTGTGTGGGGTGTCGATCCCTGGTTTATTTTGAAAGCTTGCATGGATGGAGATGTCAGCAGATTAGTGGTTTGTTTATCTTAGATTCTGTTTCTCTTGCAGGTTTATGTCAGTTTCAGATACGATTATGGTATTGTGATTATGGTAACATACTGAATCGTGAAGTTCGCGTCACAGGATTTTCAAGTCTTTAATCCGGAATATTGTTACTGCAAATCTCAAGGCATGATACATGTTTTTTTACGCTGATTATAGACACTATCATTTTTGCTTATTTTTTACTCAGTATTTTAAAAGTCTCTAATCTAGAATATTATTATTTGTATTATAATATATTATATTTAGAAATTTTAAGGCTTGGTGTATTGCTTTTTAGTCTGATTATGAACACCATAATTTTTGCCTATTTTGTTTACTTTAAATTTTTCAATTTAATTCACTTTTTTTGTTTTCAAATTAAACTAATCTGGAATAAAATGATTATTATTATTTATATTGTTTAGAAATTTTAATTGTTGAACTACTCTGGAATAAAATTATTGTTATTATATAATATTTAGAAATCTTAAAGCTTGATGTATTGCCTTTTAGTCTAACACCATAAATGTTGCTTAGTTAAGTCTCTAGTCTGGATCATTATTATTGTTATTATTATTATATATTATTCAGAAATATTAAGGATTGATGTATTGCTTTTTAGTTGCTTATTTTTTTAACTTAATTTTTGCAGCATTTTTCAAAACGTCACAATACAACCACTTGACAATAGTGGTGAAGACTAGTGTGAAGTGTGAAGACTAACAGCTAACTGTAGAAACATCTGCTTGAGGCACAATTTGCTTAAAAACAACTACACAAATACTGTATATTGCAATAGCGAGATAGCAAATTTCCATTTAGTTCCAGAGGAAAACTCCAATGTTAGCAAAGTGGAGGCATGTAAACATGACATCATATTTACCACAGCTCTCACGCTGATTCTGAGGGGAAATGTGTTAAATCAAAGAAGCACAACGTTTTCATCTCTTGAAAGATTTTACCCTCATGGCCGCGCTGTGAAGTTGTATTTGATATCTGGTAGTTCTTTTTTTTCTTCATGTAACTATAGACGGTGACATGCTTACCTCTAGCGTAATCTATGTTCTTCCGTCCCGTCCTCTGAGGCCCGATGCCGCAGGTCACCCGTTTGAACCCGGCGCAGGCCACTTCATCACGATAGGGAGTGAAACAGGCTCGACCCCCTGACCCCTCGGTTTTTGATTGAAATGAAGGCAGAGCCGTAGGGTTCTCCAGTCCACCTCCTGCCGCGCCGAACTCCGGTTCCGCTCCTGCGGAGAAATCGATATGCTATATCTTTCCCCCTGACCTGCTCTGACCCTGATTGCCGCTCCCCTGTCAGAGCGCAATTGGTTTGAACAGCGGGTCCCGCGAATAAAACAAGCCCGCATTGACGTGGAAAAGGTGCCTCGGCTCTTACTTTGAGCGAGAGGTTCACCTTGGCTTTGGTAATAATCGCGCATTACATGAAAGGACAAATTCCCTTCATTATTGATCATCGCGCGAGCTCCGTTCCTGCGCTCCTGCCCCTGTAAATAAGCACTTTTGACAGGCCTGGCTGGCTCGGCCCCAATGCCTCATCCGGTACGAATGCACATTGGCAAATGGGTTGTTATAGATGCAGCTTGTAGATGAAATGGAGCAGGCCGGAGATGCCAGCTGTAAAACTTTGAAGGGCAGATCGGACTGGATTCTCTCTCTTTTTTTTATGAGGGTAAACGACAACGTGTCTGTTGTATACATTAAATGGAGAGTTCCGTTTTCACAATGAAAATTCTCAGCATTTATTCATCCTCGTGTCATTCCAAACCTGTTTTACTTTCTTCTGCAGAACACTAAAGAAGATATTTTAAAGAACGTTGGTAACCAACACTGGCTCCCATTGACTTCCTTTGTATGAACACAAAACCACAGAGACATTTCTCAAATTATTTTCTTTTGTGTTCCACAGAAGAAAGATTTATGCAGGTTTAAATATGAGGGTGAATAAATGACAGGATTTAGCATTTTTGGGTGAACTATTCCTTTAAATGAGTCGTTTAAATGAATGTTATTCTGACACCCTACGCTGAAAGAAGAGAAGACCTAGGTTGCAAATATAGACTAATATGTTAAATGTCTTGTGATACGTCTTAAATTAAGACAAAGGAAGCCCTTCACTTTTCCGAGCGTATAGTAAATGATGTCAGGGAGGATCGCAGTAAATGACTTCCCCAAAGAGCTGCTTTAGGCTCAACAACATTAAAGTTAAATAGAGATAATTACCACATATTTCCCTGAAATGGATTATTGGAAGCTTGTTGAAGATTTTTCATGTAGACACATTTCTATGCCGAAGTGATTAGGGATGTTGACTGTACATCTTTAAATTCAAAATTGTCCCAATTTTAGTGCGGACTGCAAAGGTCAGAGGTCATAAACTGGACCGGAGTACAGCACGATTTACTCATTAGCGTCATTAGAAAGCCTCCGTCCTCCTGCTGACATTAATGATGAATGACACAGATTTCATAAAGCGTTTTCTCACTGCTCTTAGCTAAGGAATATGAAAACATTTCCCTTCCAGACGCAGCGCTGCACTTTTTTCCATTTTCGGTCCACCACTGGCGTTTCTCCAGAACTTTACACCAAAAAACCTGCTCATGTATTTTGCAGATATACACAGTGAGCCTCCAGATATATATCCATCAGCTAATATGACATTCTGTCTGTATTCCCCTTCATACAGCAAATCAATTACTCCTGTCCTCTGGCCTTCTAACACAGGGAGGATGACGCACCAATGCAGCTAAAAGCCAAAGCACGGAGGGGAGCGTAATTATGTTTACTTGTATAGCATTTCTGGGTACTTATGTTACACAAACATGCTTTCAATACAGGTTTTAATTCAGAAGCCTGCGTGAGGAGAATACCACATCTAGTACGGTTTTTCTTCACAACATGAGACGGATAAATAGTTAGCAGCCGCTCTTTGATTGTGGCCGGTAGTTGTTGCGATCACACATAAAGGGGCATTTCACGGGCCAGAAGGCCATCGGTAAAAGAGGCGAAGGCATTTCTGCTTGGCTTTGATCTGAAAATGCATCCAGGACGGGAAAACCGCACGGCCGTACGCGTCACCCCCTCGCGTTTATCGTACTTATCGCTTTGTGGCAGAGCCCAGGTTGGGTTTGGTTGCGCATGAAAGTAAAATGCGACTTCTCGGCTTGTCATGTATCAAAACGTTTGCCGACAATTGTTTAAAAAAATCATTTTGCTATGAAGTAGCGCGCTTTCAGGCGAGCTGCGAGAGATGGATTGCTTTCTGGAGTTTTTGACAGGTGTAATTGTTAAGGCGTCATCTGTTCTTGTTTGCACAAAATACATTTTAGCCAACTGTAGGACTTGCTTGCTAATCTTTCTCCCATCATTCCATTCTTTGCTTGCCACTAGACAAATCCCCTGTTATTTGACCAGATGGTGGGAAATCCATTCTCATGATAAGTTGCTTCTAGTTTGCATTTAGATTACCTGCAAAAATGGAACAATTTACTACCCTGCCTCTAACCATAACTTGCAGTTTTCTTTGTATAGATTTGACTTACTTGTAACAAATTATATAAATCTTGATGAGTATGTTAAAATGTGAGGTAATGTATGTCAGGAGGAAGAACACAACGCTCTAATGGGTGCCGACAGTTCGGTGGAGCTGCGGAAACATCACACGAGCTGTGAATTCTTTACTTTGCACCGTGAAATCTGCAGAATGCGAACGGCGAAAGAACCTCATTTTCGAATGAGTCTCATTTCTGTCTCAGGTGTTTCTGTTAGACAGGAATTAAATAGAAAGCAAATTCTGACTTGAGTCTCCTGTTTCATCTCAATAACGTGTTCAGATTAAATGACAAAATAACCGCAAACATTTCTCTAATTCTACTAAAACGATGCTCTCCACATTCGTTTTATAGCTATATACTTATGCCGTACAGTATGACAATAATTGTCTATATTTTTCCTTTGGAGTTTAACGAGAAACGTCTGTGACAAAGATGCTTAAATGAAAAATAACTAATAATTATTTTAATGGTATCTGAGGTTTCACATGTATTAAGGTACAAAAGTAGGCCACGCATCTCACACCCGTACGTCACCCGGCGTTAAAGAAGGTAAAGCTTGATTTACAAATGAAATAATGACAGCCTGTCTGCTTTATAACTAGATGACAGGTAAACATGCTTTTAAGGTAGGCTGGTGATGGAATTGCCTCTTGCCCATGTGCATTGCCTGCAGATATCCAGGGAAAGTGTATTATGTATAAATTATCTGTCACCTTTTTTTCATTCTTCCTATGCTGTGATGAGCGCTAATTTGCATAATCCTTTTAAGGAGTCAAATTATTCTGTCATGTCGCAGATTTAACATGCTAGCCAGGATTCCTCTGCCTCGACGCTAATTAGTATGTACATTACAGGCCGGTTAAATCTGCACGCTGGGGTCCAGAGCCGCAGACGGTCGAATGTGTCCATTTCCTGGTCAAAGTACAATCTGGTCGTCATTGTCAACGGTTGCCTTCGGTTTTCTTCAGGTTTAATTTACTGAGGTGAACTGCACTGAAGTTGAAGCGAGAGACAAGAATTCTTTCAGGTGACTGAATGGTGTTAAAAATTGCAAGAGTTTGTTGTACAATAGCTTTTCCAGACTGTTTTATTAAAGCTGCAATATGTACCTTTGTGCCTCTCTATCGCCATCTCTGTTTAAACATAAAAATGCAAATTGCTTGCAAAGTTATTGGTGTCAAATGGACTTTTTTATGTACTTGCTCATTCAGTGATTTTTGTTTAGTTTTAAATCTAAAACATTACAGATTGCAGCTTTAACAAAAAAGTTATGACTATACTATAAGCTAATATGTAGCTGTATGTTAGTTTTACCTCCATACTGAGACAACGGAGAAAAATAATAAATTATGATATACAATAGAGAAACATTTTTTGTTTGTACGAAATTGCAGAAGAGTTTTTACACGGCCGCTGTTTCTGTATTTAAATTGGTCGCTCAAGTTACTTTTGAATTGAAATGACTTTGGGTTGCTTTCTCATTACTTTGACTGCTTAAAGGGACAGTCCACCTCAAAATAAGACAGTTGTGTAATTTGTGTCACAAATAAAATGTCATGTCATAATGTATTCACCCTCATGTCATTCAAAACCTGTATATGACTCTTTCTTTTGTGGAACACAAAAGAAGATATTTTGAGAAATGTGCAAGTGGTTTTCTGTCCGTACAATGGAAGTCAATGGGGTCCAATGTTGTTTGGATATCAGCATTCTTCAAAATATCTTCTTTTGTGTTCTGCAGAAGAAATAATGAAATTAGGGTAAAAGAATGTACATTTTTGGACCTCGTAGATACAGCGAAGCTGGGAAGAAGCGAGTCTATCACATTCCTCCTGGCGTTTTGTGTCACTTGATAACAGGAGGCCCCGTCTCGCCCATCAACACTCTTGTTTTCCCTGAAAGCCTGCGAAACAACAGGAAATTAAACTCGCACTGTGTGCCAAGCACTTGGACTTTTCATTTCAAAACAACAATTTTACTGATATCTTTAATGAAAATCAGCAGGGTCAGCGAGATAAAGCTCGAGAGAGGGACCCCGATGGAGCCCACCCGCTCTAATCATCTGATTCTCTGAGTTTGGGGAGGTTTGCAGCTGAATCAGTGTTTGCCCAACATAAGTGCTTCGCCGTGACTCGAGATCGCGATCTTCAATCAGGAGCAAATTGGCGGTCTGACCGAACGTGTAGATTGGAGGACGGACGGGGCGAAATTTTAATACTCGCAGACTAATTGCGATTAGAATCACATTTGCTTTAATTCAAGAGCCGCGTGATGAAAGAGAGACACGCGTCCGGACCGCCGTATTCCAGCAGCTGTTTCAATGCGTCGTCCTGTATTAATTTCCTCAGCGTTTTACAGTGACATTCACTGAAGGTCATCGGGCGTCTCTCTCTCAGGTTTGATGTTCAACAGGGCCTTCAGCCAAGTGGAGATTCTATGCGTGATCTGGATGGCGTGTTTTGTAAACCGTCCAAGCAAGAACGCCAGTGCTGACAAAATGCTGTAATGAGTCTCGTCTTGGCATCGGTTTGGCCACCTGAGTAAAAGGCTCTGCTGTCATCTGTTCTCGCACGCGCCCGCTTTATCTGTAGCGCTAATGCAGCTGGTCTTTTGCTGAAACATTAGTACTCTCACTTGTAAACTTGGATGACGTTCACTATATGTAATTTTGTGTCTTTGAGTTTAGAGGTTTTAATCACTTTTTTTTGTTACAGAGAAGTCGATATGAAATGGCATGGACAACAAAATGTGACATATTTAGTCTAACACAGGTGGAGATTATAAAAGGAAACTTTTTTTTGCTGGTGACATGCGATACGCTAATGCTTAGTTTTGAAATCACTTTCAATTGGATTCAATTTGTCACATATACATTTATTCATATACAACTTGTAGTGAAATGTAAAAAATATATTTCATTTAAAAAACTGTTAACTTTAAAAAAGTTATATTAAAATTGACCTATAAATAAATAATAGAATATACAGTAATATAAACATAAACAAATAATATATATAAATAAACTATAAAACTATATGACCAACATACATGTTTTACATTTTGTTCTGAGAAAGCATCACTCTCTTGACTGTACATAACTTTTTGAAGACTATAGATAATCTTTTTATCACAGTTATTGCAAACTTTTATTATGCATATTGTGACATGCACATTTGCAAAATTTTGATCATTATTTATGTATCTGTGTGTAGCTATCATATATCTGCACCCTTATTTTTTCTTTTTATTTCCTTTTGCTTTGTAACTGAGAAATCGTTTATAATAAGCTTAGAAAAGGGTTTAGATTTAGATTTCATTTAAACTTTAATATTGTAAAGCAGATCATTTTCTATTGACTAATAATCCGGTCTTGGTGTTTTCTCCAAACAAGAGAACGCTGTACCACCAGTTTTGTTCTGAAACCAGCTCCAGTCAGAATACACCGAATACAGACCAGCATTCCTGTGTTTTTATTCCCATCCTGAACGCTTCCAGTCGAGCGGCCACAGTTAGTTTAGCTCTTCGCACTCCGTCGCTCGCTCGGCCCGTCTCACTGCCAGTGCTTACTGCAGCCAGCAAATCATTACACGGGGAGCCCTGCCAAAGTTTTAAATACCAGAAAATAACACCATTTACCACATGCAGGGCAATTATTTCTGTGAAAAATTACCCAGGGGTTTTTATTTGTGATAAACCCCCCTTTCTTAACGGAGAAAGACGATGCGTAGCAGGCTCTTTCAGGTCCACACCAAACTCCTCATTAATATTTATGACCTGCTTTGCACAGAAACAGTGATAAGCACCGGATGAATATTAAGTTTGACTTTACTTAAAAAACGCATTTAAAATATTCACTAAATTAAAGGGAGAAAGAGGGGAAACCTTTAAAGGAACGGTAAAGAAAAGCAGAGGGGTCTGTGTGAAGAGGTTAAATAGTTCATTTCGAGCGGGCGGAGGAGAGCAGTGAGAGAGACGAACTCGGAGCGATTCTTAGTGGGCGGCACGGCAATGAAAACGTACAATCTTCTCGTCGGTGCCCGCGTGGCCTTCCTGTCACTTCACGGCCAATGTCGTCTCTTCTTTGTTTAGGAATGGCACTTGAACCTTGAGTTGTCTGACTGTTGGATGACGGGGCCTTCTTTTTTAATATTATAAATACGAATCGGTTGAGTGTACGTCTTTATACAAGAAAATGTTTGACTGTATTGTCCTGCTGGGTGAAATATCTGTCTCTTGTTTGCGACGTCTCACATTTAACTTGATTTATAGTGTTTGTACTGTTGTAGGATGTCATTATGGTATGAAACGGTACATTTATTTAGCCTTCTAATTGAAGTCATCGGGAGCGTATTTACATATCTGTGTAGATATGGCCCCTTGGAGAGTGTTGATGAAAAACGTCATCCAAAATAGTATTTTTACAGCGTTGACATTGTGTCTTGAAAGCATTACAAATCAAAGTTAGTTTGCTGTTTGTTTGGGCATGTATGGAAGAAATAGGGTCATTGACTGACAAGAATGGCCCATTGTTTGTATATAATAAGAATATATTATAGGAAATTGAAATAGGATAGCTGAAGAGTTTTTATTATAGATTATTTATTTTTTATGCGATTATTGAATTTTATTAAAATTGCAGAAATTGTTGGAAAATTGTTGGAATGCATAAGCCTCAGTCGCCGTTGCTGTCATTTGAAGATTTTTAATATGTGTTCAACAGGTTTGCTTGCATATTATAATAACATTAATAATATTTATAGCCGGTCATAACTCGTTTTTTCCATATAGCTGGATTACTCATTAAGGTGTATTTCTTATACAGATATTTATGAAATTAAAATAAATTTGAGGATTATTTATGAAATATCACATTTAACAACTGCCTTAAGTAAAGGGAATTATGAACCTTTCAGATTTGGTCATAATGATCTTATTTAGCACCTTTAGGAGATGTAGGTTGTCTTTGAGTTTGGCCTTCCCAAGAGCTGAAAGCAAAGTGTTTTGCAGTTCAGTTTAAAACGTATAATTCCGTCTGTTAGCGTTTTGTGTACTTTTGATGAATTTTATCCATAAAGCTTGGCAGAAGATATTATATCGCTGGTTTATGAGGTGACAGGCGCGTGCGTGAAATAACTACATTTCCCATCATTCTTAGTGTCAGCGCGAGAATAATAAAACAAAGCATCAATCACACCTAATGCTCATCTTTTTCCTCTTTTTATTCTTGTGCATGTGCAGAAAACTTTCTCTGTTTGTCAAGAATCGAATTGTAGGGAAAGATTATATGAAATTGTTGATTTCATTGAAAAGCCTAATGAACACATTCTTAAAACACATACTTAAAAGAAACCGTACAGGCAACATTATAGCACTCTTATTTAGTGGCGCCGTGTATCAAAGGTTTTCCTTTATTGACCGACACGGAAAGTTTTCAGGGCTTCGCAAAATGTTTAAAACGTCTTCTATTGGAAGAGATGTTCGCTGTGATTTGTAGTTCTCTGCTTCTCTGAACAGCTTGCTATAGTCATGAGTTGTATAGTTTAGCATGCAGAACACACAGCTGGTGTAGTTTACATTGTCTTCCAGAGGTACAGATATCTTTAGGAGCATGTTTAAAAGCGTACAACAAGCTGTACGTACAAACACAACAGACAAGAAGTGTCTGTTGCCATTATAGCAAGTTGTGTTGTTCTACTCAGTCTGTATAGTATGTTTCCTCGTGAGCTCGCGTGAAGATGACATCATCTCACAGGAGCCGTGAACGATAAGGTCCCATTGTCTAAGTTTAGAGGTTTAATCGTCTAAGCCCAGATCGGGCATCTCCTTGCCGCAGTCTCTCCGGACCGGCTGTCAGAATCCCACCGACCTACCTCATCACAATGTCAACACGGTGAGACGCTGGGGCCGGAGCTCTCTCCTCCTCTCGTCTCAGAGCATCTTTAGCTGCCGTGAGCACGCACACACATGCATTGCAAGCACGTGCAAAACTCTCGGGAATGGACACGCGGTGGCGGCTGGGTCCCATTAGAGCCCCGCTCCACCCCGCAGCAGGGGGAGAGCGGCGCCTGCCAAACGCAAAAGCGTCCCCTCTATCAGCTGGAGGAAGCGCGCCGCCGCTAATTGATTGCAGCTGCGCCGTTTAGCGGTTAAAACATGATTTGAGGTGTCAAAGATCAAACATGCAGAGGTTTGTTAATAGCCCAAAGGGTGCGTGTTTGCGCGTGCGCGCATCACCGCGCCAGGGAGTTACATAATTGTGAGGAAATTAGGTTTCAAAGAGTCGGTGCAAGACGGAGCTCTATCACACATTAGCAGAGTGGGTGCGGATGTCACGCGAGTTTTGTTTTTTCTTGATCCCACGTCTCGTTTCGAGGCGAGCCAACAAAGTATCATATGTTATCAAGGCGGCTGTCAGCTTCGTGGAAGCGCCCTGTTTGCATACGTCGCTGCCAAGGGCTCTAAACCGTCTGCTTCTGTCTTTCTGTCTCTCGTTCTACCTAAATCCTCTCCGCTTCGTTTTATCCGCACCGTAATCCACAATTAAGGTGGAAGTTCTGACCGCGCTGCTAACACTAGCATATTTTGAAAAAACTAGCTACTGCAGTAGGGCGGATGGATGGCGGTCGACCATTCATTATAGATGAATAAGTGGTGATGGTTGTCTTGAAAGGGTTGACAGAATGAGAAGCCCGTCCTGTCGTTGAGCTTTAGGCTAGTGTGATTCTGCTGAACCCGATCGAGCGTTATCTTAAATTTATCTTGTGTAGAAACAAATGTGACATTTAATTGTTTGTTGTCAGCACTTTCCAGTATGTGCGTTAAATAAGATGCATCTCTCAATGCTTTAAACTCCTTACT
The DNA here is from genome assembly GCF_024868665.1 of Triplophysa rosa. Classification (NCBI taxonomy): domain Eukaryota; kingdom Metazoa; phylum Chordata; class Actinopteri; order Cypriniformes; family Nemacheilidae; genus Triplophysa; species Triplophysa rosa. The sequence goes on along the minus strand of NC_079899.1, from coordinate 24,112,087 downwards.
TTAGTCTTAGTTGGTTTCTGATGATATGTTAATGCTTAATCCATCCCTAGTGATGAAGTAAGATGCTAAAGAGAATTATTGAGATGTAACTTTGATTATTGTCTTAAGACAAAATGCATCTGGCTTGAAAACCAAATTAAACATCTCAATAGTTTTGGAATAGCTGGTAGTGATCGATCACTGTATCAATATCAGTCAGTTTCAGCTTGCCCTTGATCTAAATCTGTCTGATGTTGAAAGATATGATATCAAGGCTTATTTTTCTTATTTCAATCCATTCTTCTGTGTCAGGTGTCAAAAGGACTAAACAGATAGCATATCGAATGGTGAAGAATGATTTAAAGCTTTTAAAATTTTAGAAGTCTTTGCACTTTTTGTCAGACAATTTATACTGTATACGCGACCTGTTTTGTTTGACTTTGCTATAAAATGATTGATTTGAATTGATTTTTAATATTTAAGTCTGTTCTTATTGGGAGGAATGCGATATTTAAATTATGCTCGTGCTTTAACAAATGCATTTATATTGATATGCGCATGATCAGATTGACACGTCGTTGCAGGAAGAGGCAGAAAAGTTGCAATTTGCCTTGTCAAATATTGGCTTGTGAAGGCCTGGGTGAAAAGTGTTCTACTTAACCCACTTAAAATACTAAATGCACTAGTTTTGTACTTAATATACAAAAAATTCATTTTGAGCACTTCCTAAAGGGGTCATATGACACGGCTAAAACTAATATTATGGTTTGTTTTAGATGTAATGCAATGCGTATACACGATTTAAGGTTCAAAAACGCTGTATTTTCCACATACCGTGCACGTTTGTATCTCCTCTTTGCCCCGCCTCTCTGAAACGAGCAGACTTTTAACAAAGCTCATGGCTCTGAAAAGCGAGGTGTGCTATGATTGGCCAGTTAACCAGTGCATAGTGATTGGTCGAATACTGCAAGCGTGTGAGGGAAATGTAACGCCTCTTACCATATTTGGAACATCAGGTTCCTCTTCAATTGGACTGACAGGTACGCCCACCTTACTTGCGTATACATTTGGGCGGTCTTAGTCAAATCAGACCACGGACTGACGTAGATTTGTGGGGGTGTGGTTACACGAGGCGTTTCAGGCAGGTCTGGGTGAGCATTCGCTTTTAGATAGAACGCATCTTTTGTTCCCACACTTTCATTTTTGCAATTTTACGTGTCTAATACATGCATGGGCAACACACCAAAGACACAGAAAAACACGTATTCGCGCCATATGACCCCTTTAAGATAAGAAGATCTAAGTGTACTCAACTGTCCTCTTTGAGCCACCATAAACGTAAGTACAAAAAAACAATATTTTTTGTATATTAAGTACAAAATTAATATAGCACTTTAAGAACATTACTTAAGCGTACTTAAATAAAGTATACATAGGGCACTTTCACCTAAAGGAGGTTGTTTTTAATGCATTTCATGTCGTTCTGTTGCATTTCTTTTGTATCATCTCGCAGAAATCTTCCTCAACAACACCGACATGTTCAAGTTTGTTAGCTTGTCATTTAAACCTGGCGATGCATTCTTTCCTCTTTTAAGCATACTGCATATCAGGGAAATTTGATTTTTGAATGCGATAACACCGTGTTGCTTTTGGGGGGGAACGCGGCGTATATGCATAAATATGAATGCAGGAATGGTTCTGACTGGCTTGACTCAGATATTTCCAGGTGAAACCATCTCGCCAAGATTGACATGCACAAACGCGGTAATGCATAAATACATACGTAATATATGGAAAAACATCCCCAGATGTTTTACTTTATGTGGGCAAAGACTTCCTCTACTCTGTAATCATTGGCAGCAAAATGACACCTCATGCAAATGGCCCGAGATGTTTGCCCTCAAATATTCGCACAAAGCAGGAGAAGATGATCCTCTAATTGGAACAGCAGCTATTTGGCCGAGTTCCAGTCTATCAATTACTTTCGCCGCTTTTCTAAAGTAATAGAGTGTAATTGCAAATCTTTTGCTCTTATTAATAGGATGCAGATGCCGCGGTGCGCCAACACAATGGCGGAGGCTCGCGGCGGCTAGGCATTTGGAAGTTATTTCAGAGACGAAAGCGTATGCGGACTCCCTCTGCGCAGATCTTCGTTGCTCTGTCGCCGCTCCTTTCAATCTCTCTCTCTCACTCTGTGTATCTCTCGCTGGCTCGTTCTCTCCCGTCGTGACTGACAATCTCTCTGATTCAAGCCACATCCCCGTCCCCCCACCCGCTTCACCGTGCGGCAAATCAAATATGACAGCGAGAACTGTAGACATAATGGAGAACGTTAGGAGAGACCGCCACTGTACACACGCAAATAGCCGGAGGCTTAATTGAACAGCGCTGCCCGTGACCCGAATGCTTCCAAAAGCCTGCAAGAATTTAGCCCGTTCTCCGCTTTGCCTCGTCCTCCGGGTTGCGTTTCGCTGTTTTATTTAGTGTGGGATTTATTGAAGCTCCTGTTGGAAAGCTCAGAAAACGCGAGGCTGGTGGGAAAAAGACAAAAAGGATGAGCTGTGACCAATCGCAGGCAAAGTCAGCAGTTTAGGTTTAATTAATTAAACGCTAAGCTCCGTTGCTCGCGAAGTTGCGGAGAGTGAAAAGCCGTTTTCCTGAGGGGGTGTAATTTTTGCGATGGTAGCGGCGGGTGAATACTCCGTCAGAGTCTGCCCTGCTGAAAATGCCCTCTCAGAGCTGACGGAACTGGGTTCGAGAGCTATCTCGTAGCATCGCCGCTGTCTTTTTTGAATAATGGCACTGATAATTTGAAGCACTTCAGTGAAAGAGAGGCGTTGATGCTGAGTAAATAGGCTGATTGGGGAGAGATGAAGGTCAGTCCCGCTGCAGGTGACAGAAGAGTGAATCACAGTCATCCCATCTGTTCTATCCATCATTTCAGTTCTTCCTTTTAACCCCCCCAATGGAACGTTAAAGAACGCAAAAGAATCTTGGTATGGAGATGATTTTTGATATTTATTTCCAAACAGACTTGATTTAGGGTAAAAGTTGTATGTGCATTTAATAGCTTTATGTAGTTCTCTTTTTCATTTTGAATTCATTTACTCACTTCCTTAAAGGGAGAGTTCACCCAAAAATGACAATTCTGTCATAATTACTCGCTCTCTAGTTGTGCGTAACCTTTATACATTTCTTTGTATGGAACACAGAGAAGGATATTTGGACGAATGCTTGTAACCAAACAGTTCTTGGACCCCATTGACTCCCATAGTAGGAAAAATGACAACGGTAGTCAAAAGTGCCCCAGAACTGTTTGCTGTCCTACATTCTTCAAAATATCTTTCTTTTGCGTTCAACATAACAAAATAAAATGATAAAGTAATTTTTTCTACTACGGTAGTCAATGGGGTCTAAGAACGGTTTGGTTATAAGCATTCTTCCAAATATCTTTCTTTGTGTTTATCAGAACAAAGAAATGTATACAGATTTGAAACAACTCGAAGGTGAGTAAGTGATGACAGAATTTTTATTTTTGAGTTAACTATCCCTTTAATATACTTCTTTTCACTAATTCTTTTAACATCTCTTTTTTAACTTAATTATTACATTTTTTGTCAACTGTCAAATTTGCACAAATTTTGATTTTTCGCTGCTAATTTCAATCTGCTATCCAGACTTTTTGCCTCTCTGTCGCCATCTCTGTTTGAAGCATAAAATTGCAGGTTACTATACGTTCTTTTCTTACCTGGGGCTCAACTTCTACATTTTTAATTGAAACTTATTACATTTAGTTTCAATTAAAAATGACATTTAAAATGTATGTCATTATTATAAGCTGACCATTGTGAATCGGGTTAAACTGTTCCAAACACTGATTTTTTAAAGTGTCAAATAAAAAGATTTGAGTAGTTTGGAAACCAGTTTTATCCTCAACCACAAAAGTAAAAAAGTAAAGTATAAAATAAAAAAATATATAAAATAAAAATGAGTATTTTGGAAAGCTGTTTCACTCCTCATGTTACGTAAATGAAATGGTCACATTCAGCATGTCACATCTTAATCCAGCATTGTTTTATAAGGTTCTTAACGTACCACCTAATGTATGGAGCGACTTCCTGTGCAGCGTATTTGACTTCCTCCCGGCGCGGCTGGTGCTGGTAAGCGCAGTTGGCCTTAAGGAACATGTGCGGAGTGATAAAGCAAGAGCCGTGAATAAATTGGCATCATTAGTGTCTCACTCAAGTTTATGACATCAGAGATGTTACCGGTTATAGCCTACAGGAGAGAGTCAATCTCGACTCCTGCAGAGGGTACGGCAGTCTCACTATACGCCCACACTGACACACACTCATCTGAATCATTCACATTTCTCCTCTGGCACTTTCAGCAAAGCATATGCGTGAGTGTCATTCACCTAATGTGAACTAAAACACTGGCTGGGATTTGATTCCGCCCGCTGAAAGCTCACAGTCTCTTTAGCGGAGTGTTGGCGCGGGGCCGACCGCAGCTTTGAGGCCTGGGGTTACGTGTGAGAACAGACTTATAGAGCAGCACTTATCAATGGGCTCATAATGACTTATTCTTGGCGTCGGCTGGAAAAATATGAGACTATTATACAAATATTTTTCCAAGAAATGAAAATTGTAGATGAAGGAATGTCATTAGCAGGCGCGTGGGATCTCCACAGAGGTCTGCAGCTGTCCGTCATTCAAAGTTATACACGTGTACTCTCTTTACTTGTTTGTTCGTTATTGTTTTTTGGTTAGTTTTATTTGGTTTAGTTATGGTTAGATTGGGTTAGCAGTGGCTGACTGATATGTAACCGATTCAATCAATCTATCTGCAAGATTCGTTGAAAAGAACCTAATCATACAAGTCGTTTGTGAAGCAGACTGCTGTAGTCACGCTGTATGTTCGTGCGAGTAATTGTTTTGTGATTAGCACAGTGTCATCTTGGTTTAGTAAGTGATGCTTAATAAGAACCGGTTCTGGATTCTTAAAGTAGAAGTTCACCCAAAAATAAAAATTCTGTCATCATTTACGCACCCTTTTGTCAATTCAAACCTCTCTTTCTTCAGCAGAACACAAAAGAAGATATTTTGAAAAATGTTGTTAACTGGACCCCATTCACTTGCATTGGTTTTGTGTCCATACAATAGAAGTGAATGGGGTCCAGTGCTGTTTGGTGACCAACTTTCTTCAAAATATCTTCTTTTGTGTTCTGCGAAAGAAAGAAAGTCATACAGGTTTGAAACGACAAGAGGGTGAGTAAATGATGACAGAATATTCATTTTTGGGTGCACTTTAAGGCATTGAAGACCGTGTTAGGAGCTGGAATGAGTGGAACCGCAGTCTGTATTTTCAAGTGTGTGTGTGTGATACGATGGTACTCTTGTCCCTGTACCGCAGTGAATTTCTCAGTGTTGCTGTCGGTTTGATGTGGTGTAGCAGACAGTTTTTAATAATTTATTTGCGGAGCAGAACTTGAACAGTAGGGCTGACTCTCTCTCTCTCTCTCACTCGCTCGCTCACACACACACATACACACTTTGGAAGACAGTGTCATACATTTTTACTAACATACATGCTGTAGAAATTTGTGTGTATCTGTGTGTTTGAATTGAGATGAGGGAGTGAAAAAAGACACCTAACTTGTGTGTGTGTGTGTGTGTGTGTGCGTGTGTGTGTGTGTGTGTGTGTGCGTGTGCGTGTGTGTGTGCGTGCGTGTGTGTGTGTGTGTGTGTGTGTGTGTGTGCTGTGCGTGTTTGCACGTGCATGTGCGTGCATGTGTATGTGTGTATACAGTACAGTCAGTATATAGTCCACTTTGCAAGATGTAAACACTAGCCCAGAAGCACTTCCGGTTTCTGTTTTTATTTATTTATGATTATTATATAATAATATAAATCTTATAATTAAGATTAAATCTTAAAGATTATGTTTAACATTTTAAATCGGTTATAAATAATCTGTTGGTTGTATTTTGCTCAAACGTTTGTGCAGTGTTAAAAAACTGAAACAGGAAGTTCTTCTCAACCAGCGTTGTCTACGTCATCCAAAGTGGTCTATACAGTCAGAGACAGTAGATTTTACAAATGATTGGACGAGCCATGTTTGAAGCCGGTAAATGCAAAATTAAGACCCCCCAAAAATTCTGGAAAATCACTTTTACCGTGATGACGAGAGATCTTTCAGACAGCTTTAACTGTGTGTTTGCTGTGTCACTTTTACGTTCATTTTGTCCAAGCGGACAAATCCGTCTTTTTCTTCGTGAACGCGAGGTTACCACGACGGTCAGAGCCGTCGGCCCCCGCACGGCAGATTTATTGTGCCGGGTTGCGGTCAGCCCGTGATCAAGGATCCGTGGATGGGTTGTGCGTTATAGTAATGGACTCTTGCGTGGAGGAATTTACCTGTAAATGTCAGTCACCCCACTCCACCAGATGACATCGATAAAAGCTCCCGTAAATCACGATCCGGCGGTCAATATCGCAGCTTAATAAACACGCCAGCGAACTTTGGGAGGTGTTTTTGAACAGGCAGACCAATTGTTAGCAAATACAAATTTCTACAAATTTGTCTGTCCTGCTATCAGTGATGGGTCTTTATAACTTGGTACAGTTATTGGTCCGAACCAGAGTTTGATTCCAGCATCTTCCCTTCGCTGCAGTGTATTATTTGGCTCCAGATCACAGTATTACATTGATACATTTGGCAAATGCTTTTATCCAAATTCATTACATTTGATCAGAATGATTGTTTCCTGTGATTTATGAATTATTCTTCATTTAGGTTTAATATAAGCCTCGTTGCTTTCATGCTCTTTCATTCCCTGGTACATTTCCTCATAGTAAATCTCTAAATTTCGTTTCTTTCTTCAGGACCATGTTTGATATCTCATCATATTCTGTCTTCTGTCTTTCCTCCGTCTCCCCGGACTCTTCCGCTTACGCAGCGCTGGGAAAATAAGGTGTTATTTTGCAGGGTTATGACAGGCGTGTGAAGCGTTCCTGCGTTTGATTGACACGCTCTTGGTTTCGTGCGTACCGAGGGGCTGTGTGATCCAGCACGCGTGTGCGTGTGCGTGAGCTCAGCGCCGGCCTTCTGCAGTTCCTTTTCTTGGTGAAACATTGTTATGAACACCTTCAGAATACTAGAGATGGAGGAATATCTTTTTCTTTTTTTCCCAGTCTCTCTGCGTCTCTCTGCCAGCCCTTTGGCACGGGACGCTCTGTTCTGACATGGTACCATCCTGTTGGATAATAATCCTCTGATGCTGTTGCAAACCCGCAGAACAGAAGTTGAAAACTCGGGGGTTTGTATTACATTGCTCATGCTGTTGACTCTGTGAACGCTCGGGCCAAACCGGCAGGAGTTCATATCCAGTAGGGCTGCACGATGAATGAAATGAATCATCGAGATTATGATCGGAGCTGCTTTTGGGTAAAAGTATCATTTTAAGCATTTAGTTTAGTTTTACTCTTGTTGTGTGAAGAATTGTTGATGCCATTGAGCAATCAAAGAGAAATGTGTTGTCCACGTGAATTAAGTGGCGAATGAAGATTTAGATGATTTCTATGATGAGTGTATGCCAAATGCATACATGTAAATTGATCAGAATTTCTTATTTCAATATTAAAAACGATAGGTGTTTTTATGATGGATCGTGCTCTTCATGTTGCTTTGGATAAAAGCATTTCTGATTTGTCCATATAACTCTAGCTATAACATCCAGCATACGGCCATTTCCAGTCTTCGGGATTGTAAGACAGCCGCACGGGGGCCTGGATTTAGCGGAAACAGGCAGTCAGACACGATCAGAAACGACGTCAGGGTCAGCCGTGCCGCTGTTTGCACGTGCACCCGGAGCCCTGCTTACAAAACTGACACATTCTCAATCATATCGCCGATTCCCTGGAAATCACCGAAAGGCCACGTCTGAGCATTTTATAGAGTTCTATGCACCAGATGGGGATTAGTTTTCCCAACATGGGAAGGGAAAAAGGTCTTTTTTAAAGAGAATGCGTGCTGTTGGGGTAATACAGTCGGCTTTGAAAAATGGAGCAAATCTTCTGCCGCTGTCCGCAATATACAGTTCCTTTTACAGCCATGAAACAAAATCAAAATGGGTCTACATTGGGCCGTGGAGACATTGTGCGTGTGTGTGTTGGAGCGTGTGTAGGCGTTTTCATTCAGTGGCGGTGGAATGGCGACACACTCCATACCTGCGGGGAATTTATTGTGCTAAATGAATTGCGGCCCGCAGAAGTTGGTAAATTGCGAGGCATCAATCTAGAGGAGATAGAGAGAGCGGAACACGGCGGCGTCGGTTTCGTCTGATATCGCCGTTGAAACCTCGCCTTTCAATTCCTACCCATTCATCCTCCGGCAACCTCCAGTGTTTAACGAGATTCGTGAAGAGCCCTTAACAAATAACAGCTCTTTAGCGTTTGAGTGCCACAGATAAATGCGCGAACGAGGGCGTTTATGCCGAGCAATTAGAACGCCACCCATTATCTGCAGCGCATCACGGTGGAGACGAGCCAATCGCGTCGGCCCGAATCAATAACTCAGAAAATTTCTTTGTGTTAAATGACTGTTTTTCCCCAAATCTGTCAATAAACACTCTAGCGGCTTTAAAAGATCAAGTTTGTCAGACGTATAGCATGCCACGCAACACTCTGAAGTAATTTATGCAGCTTTGTTAGTCAATTACCATAAAGCTTGTAAAAATTCCTGACCTCCAGAGAAAGTTCATTTTCTGATGCATTTGATGCTTCGTCTTTTCAGAAGTCCTCACTTTTGCTATGTGCATCATGAACCTTGCACACCATTACATATCTTGATGTCTAATCTAATGTCATTTCTTCATTTAAATGTGTTGTTTATGTGCTCATTTGATTCATCTAATCCAATGTCACTTATCACTTCCTTTCTTCTTTTTCATGATCATGTTGAGTCAAATGTTTCACGACAAAGTTGCCGATGTGATTGCTTTGAATTCTTGGTAATCATGCTTGACTTGTTTTTTTTTTAGCAGTGTATTATGGGATGGGTCAGGGGCTGATGACGTTAAGAGCTTTTCCACGTTTCTCCACAGCGAGCCATACTGGGAGAGGTCTGCTAATGCCAGTTCCTGCTCTGCCTCTAGGCCCAAGACACTCCACCTTGGAGGGCAACAACATACCTCATCGCCATGGTAATCCATCCCTTCTCCCATGTCCCAGTAGAGACCGTAGATCTGATGCACAAATGTCCGTTCGGTTTATTTTCACAATGCGTTTTGTTGCAAAGCACCATGAAATCAATGAATATTAGTCATCACATTGCACACGCATACAGACACGACATTGCATAGTTTGTATCGTGAAGGCTTACTTAGCCATAGTTTGTGCCAAAATACCATATTTACTACAGTTTTGTTTCTTTTTTAATATAGTTAGTTTTCAGAGATGTGAATGTAGTGAATATGTTTTTTGCTGTCAGTATCAACATAGCCGATCTATCTAATTTGGTCTATTATAGTAGTTTCTGATTCAGAGGATGTAAGAATAACAAGTAATAATAACAGTAACTATAGTGTTTTTGTTCAATAATAAGCATAGAAATATAAGAGAACACTCTTTTTTCTGTTGTTAGAAATACTTTTTCAGGAATGATATCTTGCCGGTCTGATTTGCGCTAGAAGTATGTTTTAAATTGCGTGCGAAAGCCCCGGCGAGCATCTCCCCTCACATTTCGCCAAGATGTACTTAATTGATCAAAAATAAGTATTTTTGCTTCTGAGCAGAAGCAGCGCAAATAAATTATGCCACGGTAACAGAAATCCAATATGTAATGGGCTTAGTAAGGCACGCCGTATTGCTCATAGCTCTGATAAATGATGCCCCCCTTTGTAGTTGCAGAAGTGCCTTTATTGTGTCGCAAGCCCCTCGCTGATTTCGAGCCTGTGAAGATAAAACAAGGCATCGTGGGAAGTGGAGTTTACCGTATTCCTCCGAGACCGGGGCAGGCTCGCAAGTTTCCCGAGATACGCGGAGCGCTATAAACGAAGCGCGTTTGAGGAAGCCTTTGTAGAGCGTACGGAAACGCATTTGAGAAATATGCCGCGCTGATTATGTGCCGCGCCGCTTGATGGATCGGTAAGGAACGGAGGCACGGGTTGCTGGGATTACTGTCACACTGAACAAAGAGGATTTATTTATCACATTCACAAAAAGCCTCTTCTAATAGCTCATCGCGGGGTGTATTTAGAACTATTAGCACAACCACCCTCGGCTTCTGATACACTACCTGTCTGTACCCATAATGCCTGGCGTGCTTTCTCTCAGCATCATCTGCGCTTTCTTCCTGCATTTGCGTCTCTCTTCTGACATGCACAGGGTCACGCTGGCATTGTGTTCACGCTTTGACGCTTTAGGTACGGCGTAGAGCCACTAAATAGATTTTCACCTTTTCATCCCTCTTTGAAAGCGTTCCAGGGAACAAAAGCACAATGCCAACAGCATCACCACTCCAACCCGCTGGCATCATATGCCCTCGCTGTCCATTAAAGAGACGCATGATTCAAAAGCCTGGGAATGATTTAAATGGGCTTTATTGTTCGGGGTTTTTTTTTTCATTTGATGTGCACTTATAATGTTAGTCAAGGTTTCTTGCACCCGAACCGGTCATAATTTTGTTTTCATGACTGTTTTTGCCCCCTCTTAAAAGAGTGCTGTTCGTCACTGCACCTTTAAGACAGGTACGACCAAGAATACAAAATAGCTGTTGATATATCACATGTACTTTTTTACCAGAAAAGAAAGCGCGAAAATAAAAATTCTGTCAACATTTATTCACTTTCATGTCGCATATTGCATGTCGCTCTTTCGTCCGTGCAACACAAAAGAAGATATTTTGAGAAAATGTTTGTTGGTTCTTCAAAATATCTTATGTTGTGTTCCGCAGAAGAAAGAAAGTCATACAGGTTTGAAATGACATGAGGGGGAATAAATGATGACAGAATTTTCATTTTTGGGCGAACTATCCCTTTAAACCTTTCCTTTTAAGCATGCACATTTTCTCTTAAAAAAGTCCCGAGCTCCTCACACTTACAGTACGAAAACACACTACATTAAAACCATCCAAGTAGGTTTAGTCTCATTTTTACTTCCTCGCTTTAATTTGTATTAGAAGCTTTGATGTTAAGTGATACTGTATAGCAGGTGCAGGGGCTGTCGGATCCGGTCACTGTGAGGTATGGTTATATATCTCAGCTGATGAGCGTGCGAGTAAATTCCAGCTGGGTTATTTAGTTTAAGTGCTGTTTGATCCGGGAACGCCAGGCAGACTGAAATTGAGATAAATGGCTGCGGGGAGGGGGGCGGCCACCTCTCTTCCCAGCGTGGGGCCGTTGCGGGCCGCAGCGGGGCCAAGGGTCTGCTGCACACCTGTCTCTCACAGTTACAGAGTCCGGGGCTCACGGAGACACCAGCTCTCCTCTGTCAAGGCTTATTGGGACCTCTGGCCCGGTAAACAGCAAGACATGCACGGCCATCGAATCGTGTACATCCGTTACAAGTACATACACCCCCACACATTATACATTCGATCTGTCCCTTCTTCTGTTAGAGCTGACAAGACTAGAGTAGGATTGAAGCTACATCAGATGAAGTTACCTGTATATGATTCGTTCTTCTGTGGAACACGAAAAAGATATTTTGAGAAATGTCTCAGTGGATTTTGCGTCCAGACAATGGAAGTCAATGGTGTCCAATGTCGTTTGGTTACCAACTTTCTTCAAAATATCTTCGTTTGTGTTCTGCAGAAGAAAGAAAGTCATGCAGGTTTGGAATGACATGAGCGTGAATAAATGATCAAATCATTTCATTTTTGGCCAAAGCCACAACCTAGTTGATGTCATAGAGTACGTGCAACCTTGTTTGTATACAGAATGTTGGTTTGTTGTGTTATTTTTGGGGCATTAACATATACAATCAGAGATAACTAAACAAAGTTCATTCAGAGATATGATCTGAGCGCTGCTTGCCCATGCAGAACCTGCCACGGTGGTGCTAGCGTCTTTTGGGTGGTTGCCAGATGTTCGGAGTGATTTTTAACACATTGTTATGCAGTCGCTAAGATGTTCTGGGTGGTTGCTAGGGCACGGCTAGGTGGTTTCAAGGGTGAGTGGTTTCATACAGGCCCAAGCCAAATCCTGGTCCCTAGACATTACTTAGGAAAGTAAGTCACTTCTTAGCAAGCGTTATTTTAGATATTTGTACAAAATAACTTAGTTTCATGTTTGGCATAGTAACCATCTGTGATAATGCACACCAAAGCGAAGCTTTGTTGGATTCCTCGTGTTTTTATATATTAAAAAACAAGAAAATTCCCTGCCGCTGTAAAGCGTCTCAATCTTGACCGGCGGCAAAAAGCAGCGGCCGTACGAGGCATAAATGAAGCTATCCATTAGAGAGAGAGAGAGAGAGAGAGAGAGAGTGTTGTAGACCGCTGGTTAATATAATGTGTGGCAGGTGGTCTGCTTTGCCTGAGGAAGATCTGTAGGGTATGACAGCTCAGAAAAGGCATAAATCCTCCCGCTCTCTTATCTTCAGACACATTTAGTTGCCATGGGGATTTTATTTATGCAGCCGGAAACTTCCATACTTCAGGTGAGATGCACACATCTCGGCAGCTGCAGGCCCAGCCACGGCTCAGAGCGGGGAGCTCGACGCATTTCATGCTTAAATACATGACGGTGGGACGTCTATACCTGCCAGAGGACCTGTCTGTTGTTACTGAGGGAGGATAAAAGTGTCTGTTTATTTTGTCTAGAGAGAGACAGCACGGTCAGTTGAAGTATTTGTGTGGGGATGTTGGATGTGTGTTGTTCATATTCGAACATGAAGTTAAAAGTTGTGCACCTTTTTATCAAATGTGACCCTAGACCACAAAACCAGTCATGAGTAGCACTGGTATAATCGTAGCAATAGCCAACAATACATTGTATGGGTCATATTTATTGATTATTCTTTTATGACAAAACTCATTAGAATATTAACTAAAGATCATGTTCCATGAAGGTATTTTGTAATTTTCCGTCCGTGAATATATAAAAACGTTATTTTTTAGGTGAATAAAAATCGCGTACAAAGATGGCCGGAAACACGCCTTCAAATATCGCTCGCTGCTACCCGCTCTTTTGGAATTCCCCACTCAAGTTTGGTATCTATGTAAAGCTTAGAATTTCCGCTTTCAGGTCCATTTACTCTTCACAAAGACATTAAAGTGGGGAGCCAATAGAGATCGTTAAAACGAATTTGTTTTTTCTTAGCAACGGCCTGCTACAGCGCTTCTGATGGACAACTTTAATGGCGATTTCTCAATATCTAGCAAATATTGTCCTATCCTAACAAACCATACATCAATGGAAAGCTTATTTATTTATGTCTAAGTCTCAATTAAAAAAAAACTGACCCTTAGGACTGATTTTGTGGCCCAGGGTCACAAATGTCCCTGGTTTTATTGTGCACAATTAATCTTGTATTTTTCAGTAATTTGTACATATTTTTGTTAAAAACAAACAAAAATCTGTTATTGTGCAAGTACATAAAAAAAATCTGTTTTGAAAATGTTACTTTACCGTACTCTAATTCTCTACGGTAGCTTGAAATAAGAATTTATCATTTGAGCTGTTGGATATGATTTTCCAGAAAATGTCAGCTTGACATTTGATTTTACTCTACATAAGAAAGTATGCAAAGTAACCTGCAATGTTATGTTTCAAACAGAGACGGTGATATTGAGCTGAAAGTTCTGGATTGCAACTTTAAAGAAAAACTTTATACATGTAATGTGTACATTTTTATAAATATATATATATATATACTGTGTGTATATACAGTATACTGTATATCCTATATATATAAAAATAATATTTTTTTCAGTCCACTCAAATCTGTCCAATCTTAAACAATTTTGCAGTTCACTAAAAAAAATCGGAATATATGGAATTTAAATGCATTTTTCAGAATGCATTTTCACATATAATCAGAAACCGTCAACATGAAAGAACTTGGTTTTTTGGCACATGCACGTACACCAACTCTCACTTCATACGGACAAAACATATGTTTTCAACTTCAGTATTAAACTGGTGCTCTTGTGACGCAGGCTGTGTGAGTATTTACCGGTGGCTTTATAAACCTTCCCCGCTGTGCATGAGTCACTTAACACCGGCCGTACGAGCCAGCTCTGGAATTAGCCAAATGGACACGGTGCAATAAGAGCGCGGTGCTAACAGCAAACTCCTGCGCTGAGCTAACGTGCTAATGGAGCTGAATATGGATCAGTTTAGCTGGAAATGTCAGCGACTTTAAGACAGGTTGTTGAGCACATTTGTATTGATTTGTGATGACTGCGTTTATTACGTTAGCCGTGTTAGTTCAGTTCACAAATCCTGTGATGTTTTGGGGTCTTTATATATATATATATATATATATTACTTTNNNNTATATATATATACTGTATATAATTTTGTTTTAGTAATAGGTAGGCCTATAGTATAAAGACATGGAAAATGATGACACTAGGATGAACACCATGACTCTGAGAGTGTCTTTACGTGCAATGTTTCTTTTATTAATTCATTTTTAAGTGATGTTGGGAGCTGTGTTGAAATGATTTTAGTTTTTTTGGAGTGATATGTTTTGAACATTGTACTCGCAGTGTAAATTACTTTGTTCCAAGTTTTTCTTTTTGATGTGTTTTTTCTTTTCCTGACCTACTTTTTTACCTAGATTGGAAAGAGATATGAATTCTCTCTCTCAATCTTTTTTCGAGGTGCCTCGCATTCAATTATTTAACTGCGTTCTTTTCAATTTTTTGTCTACCTGTTTCTTTGTGCGCATGTGTAAATAATGTATGTTATAGATTTCGAGGAGTACAAGGAGGTGCAATGGGGCGTTGCTTGCTTTCTCTGGGTGTATTTGGATAGAATGTGCTTCGCTGTGAAACCGTGACCCGTTTGCTCTCTGTCTACCTGGCTCTCCACTATGTCCTTGGGATCCCGGTGACATCTTTTTGAAGTGTAGGTTGCCCACTAATGCGGACGTTGCACAGAAAGCAGGATGGGGGTTTGATCCCACCCCTGGTCTCCTCCCCGGGCGGCACGCGATGCCTTTCATAGTCTCAATATCACAGTCCAGTGTACATCAGAGGTTGCACTGAACTGGATCTTTCAAACTCTGTGTGCCCGTCTTTTAAAATAGGGAAACCTTGTGTAAGATTTTAGGATTTTAATATGTACTCCCTGGTCGTGGTTATATTAGATTTATAAGCTGTATTTATTTTGTAACTTCTGCATATCAAAGCACGGGGGATGCATTCATTGCCATGCGTTCATTAATGATAAAGTGCATGTTTAGAATGCACGTCTCTTTTCGTAACGGTCTGCAAAATTTGGTCAGAATAAACTCTAGTGCTGCTACACAAATTATAGTTTGTTGGTTTGCCTTCAGATATCCACGATGCCGAAATCCATTGGTTCCGCCGTGCACATTGGGGGAGTGGAACAGCGAGTGCGCGGTTGTGTTTAAACACATTTAATCTGAGAGAGAAACACTTATCGCGACGAGCAGAGTCTCAGGACCCGCTGTGCTCAAACCTCCCTCCTGAGTGAGATTTTAGCCGACAAAAAAAACACGGCATAATACTCACAAACAGGGGGTTTCATTGCTTTTTTTAATTCTTGCTTAGTGAACTTAGTAGGAGATGTAAACACAAAGCAGTCTGGTGCATGTTTATCGTGACAGGAGTTGCTTCTGTATGCTCTATATGCGTTCGTCCCTGGATAGTGTTTGTGGCCTTTGGACTTGACAGAGGAAGATTTGCCTTGTTGAAACTTACGAAGTTAAAGTGGTTAGCCGGTCTGAACTGGTTAATGTCCATTCACACAAAAACCGATAACTATAAAGTTATTTATATAAGTATATAATCATCCACAACAGTGGATTTTGATTTTGATTGGCTGTCAGTGATCCCAGAATATTGTTTCTCTGTTACATATTATAGTTGTTATATTAAATTTAGCACGATTTGGAAAACTTGATAGTTACTGTCTTTGGTGTGAACGGGCCATTAGGTTGGTCTGTTTGATCGGTTAGCTTTGTTAGCTTGACATTGATCACTAAGTGTGTCTTTCTCATCTTGTGATCGTTCTTTTCTTGGACGGGGACAAAAAATGTATTATTGATATATGTGTATCTATAACATAAACTATAGATGATTGAATGCACCTGTCCTGAAATTAACTTTCGGACTGTGTTTGGTTATTATATACATTTGTATTTAATTGCTATTCATGTTAATTAATCTTAATATTTTTTTGTATATTATTTGTATTAAACTCAATTAAAACTACTCAAAAGTTATCGATTCTTTGCGGAGGTCTCCCGGAAGTTAAGTTTGGGCCACATAACGTTTATGTCGTTGCCACTGAAACCGTCTGTAGCATGCAATGCATTTGCATTATCCAGCATTGCAAACTATCATTTATATGTACACGATCCATAAATTGCCTATTTTTTGGTAACATCTTCCACATCTTCCGCTCAACTTAAATTCTTTGAGATGCACTTTACCATATAAAAATTGAGTTTCTCAACGTCCAACACAGATGAGGCCCGAAAAACTTTCGCTCAAAAAAATGAAGATCAAAGTCATATTAAGTTCATCCAGGTCCATGTAATCTGTAATTTGGAAGCCTGGAGCAACAACAGCGTTTGCGTGTGGCGTCTTCAGATGTGGACGGCGGTAATTAGCCAGCTGTTGCTCAGCTATGATTGACACGTGTACTTGGCACAGACCATGTGCACTATTCATGAGCCACATACCAGCTATAATTAATTGATTTATATGCCTGTAAGCTTTTTCTAAAATATTAACAAGATAAGATTAAATAGGCATGGAGTCGTCAGAGCGGGGCGGTTCTGACCGTGGTGTTGGCTTTGAGTCTATTACCTGGAGGAACACTCGGTTTGTCCGCTTCGCCTGTTGTTCCGTGCGATAAAGACTTTCCTGCCAAGCGCAGATACTTACCTGCATATAAATATGAAAGGTGCACGAAGCAAACTTTGTGCCCATTCCTGTGTATTCTTTATGGCTGCCTTTCAGTTATTTATATCTTCAAAAAGGGTTTTTTTAGATTTGGCATGTTGCATTAAACTGCATATATTTAAAGACGACATTAAACGGCATTCGCAACACGTTACAATTACGTGATGTGACATATTTCATAGTGACGTGATGGTACGTCTCAGGGAGCTAAAGAAATGCTTTGTCATGTGACCAGAAGTTAAAACTTTAGCTAAAACGAAGTGTGATGTCAGCATCTACTGACCAATGAGAAGTTTGGAGAGCTGAGTCCAGTTGTATCATGGCCTTGGTTACATCAGAAGGTCAATTTAAAGGCACCGAAAGTTGCTTTCATGCATTCTCATGCAAATTTTTATATACATGAGGAAGAAAATACAGTAAATATGGACAATTTTGATATTATATTCTCTTTAATGCTGCAGTTTGTAACTTGGCTTTCTCAGTTTGAAAAAGAAATCTGGTTACTTTACATATCTTTACCAGAGTATGAAGACATTAGAACTTATTATTTACTTGAATATAGGCTATTTGAATTGCATTTTTTTTCTTTTCTGACCCAGCCGTTGGGTTACAAGTTAACCTATGTTTGGTTATTTTAACTCATTGTTGGGTCAAATATAAACATTTTCTGGATTATTCTAACCCAGCGGTTGGGTTTGTCCAACTGAAATCCAACTGACAGCTCAAATTATAAATCATTATAATAAATTTACCGTTGTAAATCGGGGTAAAGAGACCGTTTTCCCCACACATTTTTATAACGATTGCATTTGCTCAAGATTTTTGTTTGTTTCTAATAAAAAAAGTTATGAATTGCATCTATATCCAACCCTAAATTTTGATGTCCCGATCCAGACAACTCATTCCACACGCATCTTTCCATATTCCAGCATCTCCACGGGTCAGTCATACACCTTAAACCGTGCAGCTATTTCTTACTCCAGCCTGTTCTCTAAACGTCTGCAAATTAGCCCCAGATCAGACAGACTGTTCACGCGCGGTGACGCTCTCGCTCTGCAGCCGGCTCTTTCCATCTATCAGATGAAATCAGGGAGAGGGTGTCGCGTGAGTCTGCCAGCTCCTGACAGGCAGTCACCTCGCAGGTCTCTCTGCTTTTGTCATGAATAAACATGGCTGCTAGTGGTGTATTGCTTGGAAAAGCACGCCGGCTGTGGTAATGGCCTCTCAAGCCGCCCGTTCTTCTGCTATCACGGGCCACGCCAAAGACCCCTGGCTTACAAACAAACACGAGGGCGGAGTTTATTAAAACCAT
The DNA here is from genome assembly GCF_024868665.1 of Triplophysa rosa. Taxonomy (NCBI): domain Eukaryota; kingdom Metazoa; phylum Chordata; class Actinopteri; order Cypriniformes; family Nemacheilidae; genus Triplophysa; species Triplophysa rosa. Next base: position 24,093,693 of record NC_079899.1, on the reverse strand, counting down.
GTTGACTGGGCTTTAGGTGTAGAGTCTTGGTTTTCTGGATGTAGTCGACCTGTGGCTTCTGTCTTCATCGTGTAAGGTCGAGCTGTTTTGTAGTGCTATCATTCAGTTAGCATACAATGTGCAATAGTAGTATGCAGATTGAATTCGACACGAATGAAAACGTTTCATCGACATGTTATTTAAATATGTTTTATACATTTAAATACAAATGAATGGAAAAGCATTGCTGTTTATTATTTCGTAATAGCTCTTGTAACGGAGAGCACCTATAGCTTAAGCCCCTGGAAACCATCCGCAACATTCTATTGTCATGGCAACGACCTCTGTGTAGGCAAGCACCACTCACATCTAGTCTTGGGGTCGTTGTCATATATTTTATATAGAGAGAAAGTGTTGGTCATGCAAATACCGCAGAGTCCTTTGGAGGGACGATTGTGGATACGAAACAGCGTTAACATGCATTTACCAAACTGTAAAAAGCAATATACAGGGAACGCTTTAAGAATATGCAAAAATATTGTTGTTGCCATTTCTGCCGCGGAGTAGAAAAAGTAAATTATGCTCACCCTGACAGCATGAATTGATGTATATGAGATGTTGAATGCAGTCAGCTATGTCAAAATATTATTTTTCATGCACTGGCTGTTTGCTTTTGGTTTTGCGTTCGCATGACTGTTTGGGGTGATGTAATTATCTGTCAATCTCGGTAAATAAATCACTATGTAAACAGGGGGAGTGGGACCGGCAGAGAGAAACGGGTTTGGAGAATCGGCTTTGGAATGAGGTGGATGCGGAGGGTCACGCATGCTTTTTTTTCTGAAAATAAAAGGCTACTAAATGTTTCATAAACAAGACGGCGTGTGCATCAAAATCAGAAGAACCTCGTTTAGAGCTTTTGAAAGCATCTCGAGTGCAACGTTCTCGAATTGAAAAGGGAGTTAAGCACCATCCGAGAAAGTTTATCAGAGAGGCGCGAGATTCTCCTCAACTAATCATCCGCCCGACTCCGTCCCGAGGCTACGCGAACCAATCTAACACGCCTTCGATTCGGAGAACATTACCCAGCATTCTCGGAGGCCTACAGTGGAGGTGCTCTGAGCTCTAATTAAAAGTTAGAAATCGTCTCATTATGATGATGAAAGTGCAGAAGCAACTTTCGCAGAAGTCCAAACGTGTCATTGTTGTAAGTTGGGTCGAAATCAAACTACTTATTTTTTTCCCAGCAAATGAGTTACCTTGTCAGGCTATTCGCGGGCTCTCTAATGGCCAGATCCATTAGTGCGGCCTATCAGCGCGGACACGTGGATTAATCTTGCTTTCATTGAAGATGGAACATCATATGGACTGAAGAAAAGGTAGACTTGAGAAAAAAATGGAGATTAATCAGCCGGCGTTTGGTTGGATATCAGTCACAGAATAAGACATGGCACAGCATGTACAGCCTGCTTCATTTTCATTTTGAACATTTCTCATGCTTTTTTTATTGGCTTATTTATTAAAGACTTAGCAAGGCATTTAAATGATCTTATAAAAAAATGGTTTAATTGAAGTAACCGTAGTAGTTTGGTTTTATTTGAAGTAAAACCATAGTAACCACAATTTTACTATGATCACAATAACCGTAGTTTAAACATGGTATTTGTAGTAAATCTATGGTAAAACAAATGGTAACCAGTCTGCCAAAACAACATGGTTACTGCACTTATTTACTATAATAAAACCATTGTTAAATTTACAAAGTGATGTAATCCATTCATGATCCCTTACCTGGGGTTTTTATCGAGTAAACGTAAGGTAAAGTTTTCTTTTGGTAAGTTTTGCTACAAATATGGCTAAATTATCATTGCTGTGGTAAAACCATGGTTAATTTGTGGTTTTACTACAGTGAAACCAAAGCAATTATGGTCAGTATAAAATTATGCGTCATATTTCTGAGTATTCTGCAGGAAATAATGGATGGTGGGATTTTGTCCGTTTTCCACATGGATTGTATCCATATCGTACGGTTTGTTGAAAAAAAGCTACAAAGCAATGCGGTAACAAATATTTAAACCATCTTGCCAAATACAGGAACTGTATATGTATGCATTTAAGTATGAAAGAAAGTCTTTCTTACCGACTGCTGTGGGTTTGGACTGAACTCATCACCATGGAATAGAAGGAGATATGAGCTGTTTATACCAGCCATTCATTGCCCTCCGTCCTCACCCACATTTTCTGTCTAGCACTTTATCTCCATCTTTGAAAATTTCATGCAATTTTCCTTACATTGTGGCATAACGTTCACATCACTCTGTTCATTATGGTCATCTTTTATCTTATTTCAATGGAACACGATTTCATTGCTGTTTGAAACTTTAGCGAGAAAAGGCACGAGAGGCCATATAAAAGAACTACGTGAAGGCCACATCGCCACTTTTCCATTTATCTCGTCATACGGTTAGCAATGACCTCAGGTACAGCAGGTAAGCTGTATTTTCTTTTGTCAAGTTGCAGTGAGATGTTAGATAAAGATAGACCATGATCTAAATGTAATAAATTGGGTTTTCATACTCGGTTGTTAACCTGGGGTCATTTTTAAACTTATATATATATTTAAGAATTACATAAGAACTATTGGTGGTAAAGAACACTGTTGCGCTGCCACGGTTAAAAGTGCACATGTTCTGCTAACCCGCTCTTTAAAATGACAAAAGTGTTGTTAAAAGAGGGGTTAAATCCGTGGCCTTGAGGTTAAACCAGGGTTAAACGCAACGTGAAAAGACTAACACAGAGTTGACTGGCATCCGTTTACTCTCAGGGAGTTCATGTCTGTCAGCGGTGAGTTATTTGGATTGTTGGTGCCGTTTCTTTTCCTGACAGGTCTAAATATAGAAATCATATTCTCAGCAGGGGCTAATTTGAGTTCTTAATCGTGTTTAGACCCAGCAGATTTGGCGTTGCAGCAGGCCACCTGTCGAACACATTAGAAGCTTTTTTCAGGGCAGATGGAGAGAGCAGAAAGTCTGTCCTTGTCTTAAATATTCCATCAAACCGTACGGGCGTCTCGGGCCCTGCCAGAACGCTGCTGCTATATCGTATTCCCACTTTAAAGACATCCAGACTCACAGATATCAAAAATCTCTCGGTATGTTCTGGATTTGTCAAACAGAGTATTGAAAAGGGCACAGAAAGCGTTGCTGGACTATGTGGAATTGAGACCATGTTTGAGACGAGGTTTAAATTGGGTTGTCACTACTGTAAATAACCAAGCTTTGTCTTTATAGATCAGAATTAAGGACTCAAAAAAAGCAGTGAAAATTCTATTTACTGTAACTGCATTATGTATACTTACGTGGCCTGGTAATGTTTCCCAAAACAATATATAGCCACTGAAAAATGGCTCTTTTCGTTCTCCACCTCTCTCTGATTTCTAAATCGCTCATGCTGGTCTTTTTATAAAACCAATTGCTCAATTACTGCACTGCATATCAGATTAGAACTTGTGGTTCGAGGCTCACAAAGTGACTTTCTTTCACTGAGGGCACAGAGATAAATTAACAATGTCTCAGAAACCAGATGATGACAGGAAGAAGTCGAGAGGAAATAGCCCGAGCGTCGGGTTCTCTGAAGCTTCTGATTCACTAACAGATGGGAAATAATGATGGAAAATTCAAGGTAGCTCCACTTCACACACCACACCTGAATTATAAATAAATGTTATCTTTCAGTTTTTTGCATTTACCCGTATGTTTCTGGAGGCAAGAGTAGATATTAGATTTCTTGATCATTTCATTTGGCAGACAGGGATGAGATTGAATGCTTAAAGGGGTCATATGGCGCGAATACGTGTTGTTGTTGTTTTTGTCTTTGGTGTGTTATAAGTTGCCCATGCATGTATTAGACACGTAAAATTGCAAAAATGAAAGTGTGGGAGCAAAAGATGCATTCTATCTAAAAGCGAATGCTCACCCAGACCTGCCTGAAACGCCTCGTGTAACCACACCCCCACAAATCTACGTCAGTTGGTGGTATGATTTGACTAAGACCGCCCAAATGTATACGCAAGTAAGGTGGGCGTACCCGTCAGAACAATTGAAGAGGAACCTGATGTTCCAAATATGGTAAGAGGCGTTACATTTCCCTCACACGCTTACAGTTTTCGACCAATCACTACGCAGTGGTTAACTGGCCAATCATAGCACACCTCGCTTTTCAGAGCCATGAGTTTTGTTAAAAATCCGCTCGTTTCAGAGAGGCGGGGCAAAGAGGAGATACAAACATGCACGGTATGTGGAAAATACAGCGTTTTTAAACCTTAAATCATGTATACGCATTTCATTACATCTAAAACAAACTATAATATTCATTTTAGCCGTGTCATATGACCCCTTTACATCTCAACGGTAATCTCACATGTATCCACTAGAGATTTACAGTGAAAAAAATTTGTCATTCACTTTCAAACATAAAGGTTATATGGAAGGTTCTTCACAGCGATGCCTTAGAAGAACCAGTTTTGGTTTACTACAAAGAACCGTTTGTGAAACAGAAATGTTTCAAATGTGGATTTTAAATGTTCTTTGTGGAACCATTTAGCTAAAAATCGTTCTTATATGGCATCACGAACAGTGTTGGGTGTAACTAGTTACTTAGTAATTAGTTACTGTAATTTAATTATTTTTCCCTTTAAAAAGTAAAGTAAGGGATTACTCTTATTTTTTCTGTAATTTAATTACAGTTACTTTTGATGTAATTAAAGTAAATACTTTGTGTAATATATGTGTGTGCAATAGTGGAATTGACATCAAAATTCAAAGTCTAACTTTAAAATCTGTGATTTAATGTATAATTCTCACATTTGTAATACTTTAGTCAGTTAATAAGAGTACTTTATGTAGTTTAATATTATTTATTTTAATGAATTAAAAGAGCCCTTTCATGTCTATCCTTGAATCACTTAACAAATCAAGGTTGACGTAGGATATAGAAAGTAATTCTTAATTACTAGCAGTGTTGGGTAAGTTACTCTGAAAAAGTAATTAATTACTAGTTACTAATTACATATTCAATAGTGTAATTAGATTACTGTACAAATGACTCTCTCCAAAAAGTATTTAATTACTTATTACTAATTACTTTCTATATCCTACATCAACCGTGATGAGTTAAGTGATTCAAGGATAGACATGAAACGGCTCTTTTAATTCATTCAAATAAATAATATAAACTACATAAAGTACTCTTATTTACTGACCAAAGTATTACAAATGTGAGAATTATACAATAAAGCATTCATTTTAAAGTTAGACTTTGAATTTTGATGTTAATTCCACTATTGCACACACATATATTACACACAGTATTTAGTTTAATTACATCAGAAGTAACTGTAATTAAATTACAGAAAAAATAAGAGTAATCCCTTACTTTACTTTTTCAAGTGAAAAGTAATTAAATTACAGTAACTAATTACTTAGTAACTAGTTGCACCCAACACTGATTACTAGTAACTAAATACTTTTTGGAGAGAGTCATTTGTACAGTAATCTAATTACACTATTGAATATGTAATTAATAACTAGTAATTAATTACTTTTTGAGAGTAACTTGCCCAACACTGATCACGAAGCACCTTTATTTTTATGAGTGTTGATAGAGATTTAAATGATTAAATTATGAGCTTTAAAAATCTCCTAAAAATTCGTTTTGACCAAATTTTCTGAGGCATATACTGTAACGCACATTCTTTTTTAGCTCTGTGCTCTGCTCTTACTGTTACGGTAGCCTATATCTAAAAGTTGAATCATTCATTTGTATTTCAGATGGAACCTCAGAGATGAAGTTAATACGAACTGTAAATGAATGAAGTTAGTACTCCATCCAGTCTCCCGAGCTCTGAAAGAGCAACCTCGGAGCTATAACATTTTCCTCTTCTCTATAAATCAATCTGAATTTGGCCTTTGTCATCTATATCATCATCAGTCACGGTGTCATTTTTTTGCGCCGCTCGCAAAATGGATAAATACTATCTGTCTATGTTTTCAAACATTTATTGTCAGAATCTATTTACACAGTGACTGAAGCGGCATTACAGTAGATCTTATTGCTTATATTTTTACCTTGAAGTGTCCTGCGACTGCCCGTCAGCCTCATATGGTCCTGATGCGAAAAGCAATAACAGCACATTCTGGTGGATAAGAGCTCGCCATAGCCGCCAATATCCTTTATGGTGGCTCTATGATAATAATATGGTTGATATTGTAGAAGACTGGAAGTGCAGGCAGTGTGTTAACAATATGAATTCTGATCAGAGCTCAGATAAGCGCCATCTCCATTCCGCCTCCTTTATCACTCGCAAAGCAGATTGTGCTCTGTCTCACCGAGTGTTTTATTAGCACATTATACAAATTGCGCATGCGACAAACACCATAAATAACAACAAACACAGGTAAACAAACATACTGTGGGGGCGTACGCGCTCGCCGGATAAATAAAGAACAATCTGTGAGTTTACTGGTGCGAAATTCACCCTGTCAGCAGAACGGTTAGCGTTGGACGTCCGGCCCCCAAAGACACTAACTGTAATAGAGGGAGGAAGTACAGACATAAATTACGATTTATCTAAATGTATTTTCTGTAATATTTTGCGGCACCAAACGTTCGAATAACATTTAAAATAGAATTGATCAAGGTTTAGATTTTGTAATTTGTATTTATTATGTTGTCCAGCTGCCTCAACAATAGTGTTGAATAGCATCTTTTAAAGGCTTTTTTGTACTGTGCTATTATGGGAATGTGTTATATAATAAGATGCAACCTGTAACTCTTTTTAGTTAAAAAACACCAAAAACACTTATTGAGTACATTAAATGTTAAGCTGTGATTTTGCGGGAAGTGTCACTTTGACATGTAAATATAAGTATGTAAATTAATCTGCAGTTGTATGTTTTGAACAGAGGTAGATGTAGACGCAAAGGGTACAGATTAAAGCTTTATGTATCGCAATAAATTTACATTTTTCCTGCTTAAATGGCAATTTTAGAAATTGTCAGACAAGTGACGTGTATTTTAAAGGTTATGTTTTGTTAAAAAACATATTTTCTTGATTGCAACATTAATACAACATTCCAATTACTGTCCTAGACATTTTTATTATAGACAATTATTTTGACATTCGATTTTTTGATATTACACCTTTTTTATATTTTTTGATATTTGATATTTTGATTTGATATTTAGACTTTTTCCGCAGTTGGTACAGCCAATGTACTTGTACTTTGTAATAATACCATATATCCTGTGTATTTCATATACATTTCTTTGCCTGTACTTTGCTTCGCTGTTTTTACTTTAAATCTGCTTTTACACAATGCAATGATACAATAAATTGAATTATTATTCAAATACTATCAACAAATACATAAACAGTGACAAGTACATAATTTATTATACGAGCATGGTGTGCATGTTTAGCAAGTTATATTTTCATTGAAAATTTTCACAATAAGTCTAGTTTGTTAGTGTATTTCGATGAAATAAAAACTTTTTGTGTTCAGCTGTAGCTCCGCCCCTTAATTCTGACGCGCTGCGTTTCTTTAAACTGACCGTGACCGCCACAGAAATAGGGCGAAAATGCAAGCGGGTGCAATTTTACAGCCACGAGAAACATCAGAGACGGGCCTAATCTGTAAAAAGAAAAGCCATCAAACAAGCCCACTTCAGTAGCTAGCAGTGCAGGGTGCATTTTTCATGATTATTGCTGTTGTAGAGCGGAGACCTTCATGAATCAGTAGTCGGGTTGTTGTGGTTTGGCTTAGAACATCAGCGATAAAAGCAGCTTACGCTCTCTCACTCTCTCTCTCTCAAGACAGTTTTTGTTTTCCTAAACAATGATTGTCATCAGCAGCACAACAGCGCAACTCTGAACAAGTTCCAAATCAAGGCGATGCGAGAGCGCCGCCGCATTGTGCATCAATTATTTATCTTGTGTTGCTTTGTACAAACATGCTCCCCTGCTGGAGAGATGGGTGCCTGCACGCAGCCAATTACTTCAAAATGTTTCTCTCATTCATTATTGAGGTGGTAAATCTTGTACAGGTTGTTGAGCGTCTGACCCGGCGTGGAGCCCGCCGCGCTGTGCTTTGATCAAAACCCGGGTGACTGGCATGGACGGGGCCCAGGCTCGATGCTCCTGATGTAATGCAGGAGAAGGGCACGGCTGCCGCTGGTTCTCCGAGGAGTCCAGGAGCTTCTGGGAGCTGTGGCGGGTAATTAGAGTGGTCAGGCTGATCTCGGAGCTGCGCAGGTATGCGGCCCCCTCGCGACATGCCCTTCCCGGCATTTGTGACCCTCACCTCGGCCTCTCTGCTCTCCGGCGTGCTGCGCGTTCGCTTGGCGTGCCTGCTGGACGGCAGGAGGTGGATCTGAATATGTGCATATGCTTGGAGAAGTGTAAACATGTACGGCTGAGTTTGGACGGGTGCTGGGGCCGTTGCCGTTTTCTTTTAATGTCAACAACATTTTCCTTGTGAGTTTGAAAGCCTTGTCATGTCAAAAAAAATGTATTGCTTTTAATGCGTTTTAAAATAATATGCTACTCTCTTGATTCATCGCACCTTTGGTGGCTGTCTTGAGGTTATTTCAGATGTGCAATGTCTGCGATTGATGTACCGTTTAGCATTTGCTAAATATAAATTTAGTGCGGTTTGAATTTGGAAAATTAAATAAAGCTCTTTGGCAGGTCTGAATGTCGGCAACGCAACATGCCTCGTCTTTTATATGCTATTATTATATTACTGTATCCTCTGACTTCACAACAACAAGAATCCCAATTCAGTTTTGTCCTGTTCAAACATGCCCTTGTGTTTCTTTTTTCCTTTCATCCCGAGAGCCTTGACTTCATCGGTTTCAAACCTCAGGATTTGAATTTAGTGTGTTACAGTGGAGTGGGACTTTGGCTAGAGATATGATTTAGGACAGAGAAAGAGAGAGAGATCTCATTGGGTCCCGGGTTTGGCGAGAGGCCAGGCAAAGAGAAGTGAGCTGTTTGAGGGACGGCTGGAGGAGGGGGTGTGGAATGTGGGGGATTGTGGGATAGGAGAAGATGCCGTCGAGCCTTGGCTCAAGTAATTGTGCGGCTCCCAGGTGATGAGGGCTTTTATGCCATTAACAGTGTCTATCCCTCCGCAACGCGTGCCAGCTCTTTAACCAGACAGTGCTGCTAATTTCACAGCTAATACTGAGCCGTTCCACCTCAGCGGGCCGACCGCAGCAGGTGCAGCAGGGAAACGACCGGGAGGGAGGGCGGAGCAGAGCGAGAGAGCCAGAGATGGGGGAATATGACCATTGTGCATCAGATGATGATTTTGGGTCTCTGATTGAAGTCATCGCAGTTTATCAGGAAGTCAAAGGAGGAAGTTACAACTTTGCAGTTGTTTTTATTTTATTTCACGCAATTTGAACGTTTTTTGCACATTCTGATCGATACAGAATTTTAGAGGTGCAATCCTAAACAAAAATCTGATATTGAGCAAGCACATAAAAAAACGTTTCCTTATTTTGCCCTAATGCACAATGGTATTATTAATATTTATATTTATATTAATATAGTCACTTCGTCACCAGGGGCCCGCTTGCGATGTGGGTAAACAGTAAAGCAGGTCCTGCGTTACGCCACTGTAAAGAGTGTTTTTATTCTCTTGACTTGTTTTTTTATTTTTTTCTTGTCCAATATACTAAGAGGTTGCAGTATTCAACCTCTCTGCTTTTGTATATATACTCTCTCTCTCTCTCTCTCTCTCTCTCTCTCTCTCTCTCTCTCTCTCTCTCTCTCTCTCTCTCTCTCTCTCTCTCTCTCTCTCTTTCTCTCTCTCTCTCTCTCTCTCTCTCTCTCTCTCTCTCTCTCTCTCTCTCTCTCTCTCTCTCTCTCTCTCTCTCTCTCTCTCTCGCTCTCTCTCTCATCCTGTGGCTACAGGCTCTTGTTCTCTTTAACGCAGACATTACGAATTACAGTTGTATATCATATTTGTGGTCAGATTCAGATCTGGTCCATTAGACGTATTCTACAGATGACTCATTCTGGAGGATTCTTTTACCCTGGTACATTACTGTAATCAATTTTCACTTTACAAAAAACAACTTTTGTTGACATTAGTAAAGGCATTATTTATTACTCTTTGTTCATGTTAGTTCACTGTGTATTAACTAATGTTATAGATACAACTTTACCCAATGTTTACTGTTTGTACCGGTATTTACATTAAAGCAATAAGTTACAATATACTGTACCAAAAAACGATATTGTTATATTGTGAATAATAAAAATATTTGATATAACTTTATCTAACTGATCATTTTTCACTAAATTAAGAAAAACTCTCATTTTATTTATTATTATCTGCTATAAGCTATATTCTGACACGTAAACCGCGATTAATAGTTGGTTACATAGTAGGTGATGAACTTCGCTGTTACTATAGACGGTTTTAGCGGCAACAACATAAACAAATGTTATGTGGCCCGAACGTAACTTCCGGTAGATCTCAGCAAAGACTGTTGAGAAGTTTTAATTGAATTTAATACAATTAATATACAATCAAATATTAATCTAAATTAAATATAATATAAATTGTTTATATTTTATATAATAGAAAATGTTTATATTTAACACAGCATTGGTTAATTTAACACCCAACAGTTGGGTTCATCCCGTTTTGACCCAGCTCTGGGTTGAAAATAAGCCATCGTTTTTTAGTGCGCATATCCCCCTGCATGTCTCTCACATCTTCTACTGTACGTGTTTAAGATTTGGTCCTGGTCTCCTCAGGGCAATAAAGGCGATTTGTGTCTCACAATGTCGTTCTTTTGGCTCACACAGAAGGGAATGTGAGAAAGCGAATGCAGGGTGTTTTGTGATTTGGCTTTTCAGGCAGCGCTTTTGCCATGTAATCGCATTGCGTCTAGCTTACCTGCACCGCCCCCGATGGGTTTATTCACAGCTAACGGGATTTACCGCGGTGCAGAGATCCGGCGAGCAGCACTGCTCTTGTGGCTTTCCACAGCCCTCTTAATTACACACTGACAGGAGATCAGCGCTGACAAGCCCACCCTCTGATCAGAAGAGAGGGGCACCGGCGGCCCCCACGGACCCCCACACAGCTCTATTCCGCGCTAAATTTAAACCCAGATTACACCAAACCCGCACTGACCACTGGCCTGGTATGATTCTTTGTGAGTAATGATTTGTTTCCTGTAGGATTGTACAGTATTACAATATTGCAAGTTTTGGAATTTCCTTTCGTGTCCCTTGAACATCATGTGATCTTAAGTTAAAGGGACAGTCCACCCAAATAATAAAAAGTCTGCCGTCCTTCATTCACCCTTATGTTATTCAAAATCTGTATATGAATGACATTTTGAGAAATGTCTCAGTGGTTTTGTGTCCACACAATGGAAGTCAATGTTAAACAACATTCTTCAAAAGATCTTATTTTGTGTTGTGCAGAAGAAAGAAAGCCTTACAGATTTAACATGAGTAAACGATGTAAGCTTTTTGGGTGAACTGTCCCTTTAAATGTAAAGTGCGTGGTTTCTGCACGGCCCACTTCCATTGGTTGTATATTGAGCATATTAAAACAGTTTTGGTAAAAGCACTTTAACATTAAAACACCCACATATCACCTTTACATTTTTATTACCGCAAGTCCTTATAGGGGTTCAATTGTAAACACCCAAGAGGGAATCTGCTAATGACACTATTGTTTATTGTACTTTATGGGATATTGATTCAGGATTCAGTTTTTCTGAATAAATTCCTTTATTTGCTTCCTTCCCAGTGTGAGAGAGATGCTGTTCGTTCGACGGGTATGTTTCCACTGTGACTCACCCGGTATAATAGAGCACACCTCTTTCTCTGTGGCTGCGACATGAGTTTCACTTTGTACAAGCAACACTGTGACCTTTTCCTCTGACAACCTCCCTTTGTCCAGTCAGTCAGGTCACCCTTGTGCTTTTAAACAGCCAATCACACGCCTACAGCCCCTCTGACACCGCACACATCTGCCGGGCTATCAGCGGCCATTGAGATGTCATGTCTGCTGGAAGATAAAAAGAAATACACTGTGGGATTATCAAGACCAAGG